>NW_027210849.1:230000-250000 GCF_029030835.1 Brachyistius frenatus | reverse complement strand
TGTGTGTGTGTGTGTGTGTGCGTGTGTGCGTGTGTGAGGAAGGTGAGCGTATTTATTGGCCCATGAACTTCTAATTAGTAAATAAAAAGTGAATAAAGTGTCCTGGAGTGAACATCTGTCCACATGTGGTCCTGGTTTGGGACTCTGAGCTGCGTCTTCCTGTTCGTGGTCCACTGAGGTTGAACACTTCCTGTTTAGTAACACTTCTTATCTGCACTCAGTTTTCTGAAGAGTCAAACTGATGAAACGTTTTCGTCTGCTGCTCGTCTGTCCAGTGTCCCGGTTGGACTCGTGTCTTTTCAAGCCATCTCTCATCTGTCTGTCTCACATATCTGACAGGACACATCACACGAAAAACTAAAAAACACACCGATGGGATGAAATGTGAGTCAGTTGTTAACTTGAGTTCATCTGTAATGAGTTGTTAGTTATGTCTGTTAGCTGGTTAACAGACGGAGTTCTACTGACGGAGGAAACCTTCAGTGAACCACCTGAACTGTGTCGCCGTGGCAACAGGCTTCTCCAACATGTCTCTCAACTTTTTGATCAACCCTCATTTTTATTACGAGTGATGAACAGCTGTGGATCAATGGATTGGCAATAACTATTGATTAAATGTAGAATTTAAAAGGTAGATCAGAACCAACAGACCCAACAGAACCAACAGATCCAACAGAACCCATAGACTCAACAGACCCAATAGACCCCACAGAACCAACAGACCCAACAGAACCAACAGAACCAGCAGACCCAACAGAACCCATAGACCCAACAGACCTAATAGACCCCACAGAACCAGCAGACCCAACAGAACCAACAGACCCAACAGATCCAACAGAACCCATAGACCCAACAGACCCAATAGACCCCACAGAACCAGCAGACCCAACAGAACCAACAGACTCAGCAGAACCAACAGATCCCACAGACCCCACAGAACCAGCAGACCCAACAGAACCCACAGACCCAACAGAACCAGCAGTCCAACCTGTGCACATTAAACAGTGTGGAAGCATTTAAAGAGAAAACCACCGTTGTTGTTTGTGTGCTGGCGAAGCTGCATTGGAACCATGTGTTCTCAGGAATGCGTTCTCTCGGTACCTCCTGGATCTTCAGCCCGGCGCTGACTTCACAGGTTCAGTTACGAGCTCTGGGATAGTTTCAAAGCTTTAACAGAGGCTGGAGGCCAACACAGCAGCTCCTTCTCGCACCAACATTTGGTGTTTGGAGGCAATTTCACAGAGAAACACCTCGTTTAAACATGTTAGATAGAAATAAAACAACATTATTATTCACACGATTTTGCTGTAAAACGTTGTTCTCAACGTAGAAGCTGCAATGTGCCGTGATAACTTCACATTCTTCAAACAACAAGCAGGGAGAATAAAACTTACATCACCTGCCTCCATCACCAAAATCTGCCAAGACTTTGAAGTAGTGCGTGTGCCTCAATAAACACATGAAACTACACGCAGACGTGATAAAAGACAGCTGGTGAAGCTCCTGCTCTTCAGTTACTGGCTCGCTGTTTGATTTCTGAAATTCAATAACAGAGAAATTCAAGCTCGTGTATTTACACCAACAGTCTGTTTCTAAAAGAGTTCGTAGCTTCAGGTCTGTAAAATGGTTCTGATCCGGAAGTGTCTTCAGCTGCAATACCAGCGAGTGCCACTAGAGGTCGGCTCCAAAAAGTGGTGCAGTCAGGTTACAGCTAGAGTCACTTATCAAACTCTCTGTCCTCTATGTGTGTGTGTGTCTCTGTCTGTCTCTGTGTCTTCAGGACACGTCCTCCCAGAGTGAAGGAGGACTTCTGTTGTTCCTCCTGATTAAACCTTTTGAACTTTTACATCCTGAAAGAAACGCAGAGAACAAACAGAAGAACAGATGATCTCACACACACACACACACACACACACACACACACACACACACACACACACACACACACACACACACACACACACACACACACACACACACACACACACACACACACACACACACACACACACACACACACACTCACACACACACACACACACACACACACACACTCAAACACACACACACACACACACTCAAACACACACACACACACTCAAACACATAGAGAGGAATGTGTGTTTTATGGCTGTCGGGGGGGCAGTAAATAGTGGCCTGTTATGGTGTGTGTCAACGGAGAGCTCAGCACCAGATGTCTGATTTCACAACACACACACACTGAGAGCTGTAAATCTGCCTGATGAAATGTGTGTGTGTGTGTGTGTGTGTGTGTGTGTGTGTGTGTGTGTGTGTGTGTGTGTGTGTGTGTGTGTGTGTGTGTGTGTGTGTGTGTGTGTGTGATTCATCGTCCAGCCGGTTAAATGCTGACGTCACAATAATCAGGTGAATGAAAACATGAATCTCTCTCTGTCGTGTTCGTTGTGTTGAAACTCAAACATCTTCTAACGGCTCGGCTGATAATCCATCCCGACAGGAGGAGGTGAAAATTCCCAGCATTCCCTGCAGAGCCTTGAAAGCTAATATTTGGGAGGTTTCATTCTTTCACTGAGAGGAGCATCATCTGTTTTTATTCAATTTAAAACGTGTGCAGTGAAGATCTTTATGTTGTCAGGTTCTCCTGAAGAAGTCTTCGGTGTGTCTCTTCTCCAGAGCAGCGCCGGGTAAACGGGTGTTTTGGTGCGACCTTTGACCCTTTCAGGAGAACTTCATCGTCCTTTGAAGCAGCTCAGTTTCATCTTGTCCTTTGGTGATAATATGACGGAGGACCATCAGTGAAACACATCAACACAGCTGACATGATTATTATTATTTCTTAACTACAGCAGGTGTTGCTGCTTCTTTTGTCCTCTGGTTGTCAGGAGCTGTTCTGCTCTCCTTCACCCACCCCACACATCACAGGCTGCAGCAGTGGAGATGTAAACCGCTTTGAAACAACACTGACACCTGGTGGCTGTTCAGATACTGCATCAAACCAAATGCAAATACCAAAGACGAGGTATTTACTCTGACGTGGAATCATGAAAAAAATGGAGCTGGTCTTGCGTTCTGGTTATGATTTGATTATTTCCTCACTTTAATGTTGAAATGATCTGTTGTAAAGACATTACTGTATGTTAAGAGCTCTGAGATGACGTATGTCGTGATTTGTTGCAAAATAAATCAAATTGAACAACTGAGTTCAATTGAAATTGTATACACATTAATTACCTGTCAGTATTTAAAACATTTATTTTGTTGAATTAAAAGGATCGTCAGGCCCCAGCGAGGATCGAACTCGCGACCCCTGGTTTACAAGACCAGTGCTCTACCACTGAGCTATGGAGCCAATCGATGTCGGCCGCCGCAATAGTTTCGCTTTTATTCATGTTTCGGGACTTCCTGTTAAAATGAACGGTGCGTATAGCGAGTAGTAACTCATTCTTTTATGTGAGACTGGAGACTAAAGGAAAGGAGCTCTCAGCCAGCTGTGTTGTAGACGGAGGACTTCATGGAGAGCAGACGACACCCTGTCTGTGATCATCCAGTTACTGTCGTCATGACTGGATCTTAGACAGAACCGTTTGGAGCTTGTTGGACTCGGGCTCCTGCTGGTACAAAGCCAACATGTGTCAGCCTCCAGTCCTGCTGGTCTTTAATGAAGCAACAGGAGAAGATGTCAGGCTTCAAGATATTTATTTAACAGCAGCAGAATCACCAGTTTACAGAGCTCTGTGTCCAGACTATGTTTCCTGACCGCAACAGAGTATGTGTCAGTTCATGAAGTCTGATCTCTGACTCTCCCTGACCTTCTTCTTATAGTACTGAAAACAAAAAGTCATGTGTATTGATGTGTCCTTTGTTGGTTGGAGGAGGTGGTGGTTGTCTTCCTTCACATCCTGGAGTCCTCCAGACAGCCTGTTCCTGTTTATGACTCAAAGAACAACAGTATGTGACCCCAAAGGTCACAGACCTCCTCCTGTGACCTTTTGGTTTGGCCCAGCAGTTTCACTCTCATTCACAACCACAGCCTGTCGTCTACACCTTCATTCACAACCACACCCTTTCATCTACACCTTCATTCACAGCCTTTCGTCTACACCTTCATTCACAGCCTTTCGTCTACACCTTCATTCACAGCCTTTCGTCTACACCTTCATTCACAGCCTTTCGTCTACACCTTCATTCACAGCCTTTCGTCTACACCTTCATTCACACCCAGTTGTCTACACCTTCATTCACAACCTTTCGTCTACACCTTCATTCACAGCCTTTCGTCTACACCTTCATTCACAGCCTTTCGTCTACACCTTCATTCACAGCCTTTCGTCTACACCTTCATTCACAGCCTTTCGTCTACACCTTCATTCACAACCTGTTGTCTACACCTTCATTCACAGCCTTTCGTCTACACCTTCATTCACAGCCTTTCGTCTACACCTTCATTCACAACCTTTCGTCTACACCTTCATTCACAACCTTTCGTCTACACCTTCATTCACAACCTTTCGTCTACACCTTCATTCACAACCTTTCGTCTACACCTTCATTCACAACCACAGCCTTTCGTCTACCCCTTAGGATTAATAGTTAATAATACGACCTATATATAAGTAATATGATATGGCATATATATATGTTGTATTATTGTAAACATAACCTAGCACAGAATCGCACAAGCTACAGTTCTCATCACAAGACATTTTCAGAATCAGGCGCTGTTAGATTAGCTGTGTTACGTAATCACTGATCACGTGTCTGTTTTCTGTTTTTCTTTTGACCTTTGAACCTTGAAGTTAGTGCAGTGAGAAGTCCTCCATGAAGTTTTACTCTGACTAGTCGGAGTAAGTTTACTGATATGAAGTAACACGAATAAAAACCTTTTCATCTGAAGTTTCTGCATCATATCAACGGTTTATGAAACAGACATGAACCGGCTTCTTGTGTAGATGGTGTCAGATGTCGGTCTGTGCAGTAAAACCAGGTAAAGATTAAAAAGCTTTTATTAAAATAATTTCCAAACACATCATTCAGCTGTTATGAACATTCAACATGTCTGATTTCTCATAAGTCAGAAGAATATTGTTATATTTGTGACTTTAACAAATCAAGAATCTATTAAACACTCAAGTCTACAGTGGAAAAGTGAATCTCTGCTATAAACATGAGCCTTTAATGAGATGATGTCACAAACTGAAGGTCACGGTGTCACAACAGTCACACTTCTGCACCGTTTTCTACTAAATTCCTTCCTTTGTTTTTTTATTGTGAAAATACAGAAAGTTTTCATCACATATCTGCGGCTGATGTTTTATTATCCATTTCCTGTTGTTAAATCTGGATGTTCATACGACAGTTCTGGTTCCTGATCTGTGACGGGTCCGTCAGACGTCTCCAACGAGGTCCGAGTTGCCGCAGATGACTCCGGCGTCTTCGTAGTGGGCGCAGTTGTGGACGCCGACGCCGGCGTGCGTGCAGTCCAGCAGGCTGGACTCGGTGCCGTCACACTGGACGTCGTCCAGGAGGATCCGCAGGTTCCTTCCTTCGCCGAACTCAGAGTTCTTGGCGGCCTTCAGAGCGTGCTGGAAGCCGAGACGGCGGCAGACCACGCCGGCGTTGTTGGTGGTCCAGAGGTCGTCACACACGGTGCCCCACTCCCCCCCGACGTACACCTCGACCCGGCCGCGGTCCGTCCGGCCCTGCTCGTCCCCCGCCAGCCTCAGCGCTCCGTTCTGCAGCTCGGGAACGCTCTCCGCTCTGGACTTCCCCTTCCGGCGCCGGCCCTTCCTCCGGGAGCTCCGGGGCGGTTTGGTCGTGGTCGGTTCCGGCGTGGTCGGTGTCGGGCCCAGTTCACCGAGACGATCGATGAGCTCCTGCAGCCAGTCGTGGGGCTCCGAGGGATCGGGCTCCGGCTCGGTTTTACTCGGTGGATCCAATCCGATTAAAGCTGGAGGAGCGATGAAACATCATGTGACCAAACAGGAAGAGAAACAAACGGAGGAGACGGATGTGATCGGTTCTGGAGGTGGACTCACTCTCCTGAGGGACAAACTGGATCAGGTGGCTCTTGACCCGGACGGGAAGCGGGTCGTAACGACACTGTCGGGGTGGAGCTCGTCTGGAAACAACAAACACCACACGGACAGTTAACCTGCTGAGGACACGCCCACAATGCTGCATGACGCCCCGGTGCATGATGGGTCGCGCTGAATGCTTTAAATCACTGCAGCTGTTGTGACTCAGAGAATCAGAGAAGCTGCAGCTGCTGGTTATTCAGAGAAGAAGAGGAATTCAAACCTGAGGAACAACTGCATCTCTAAAGTTCACTCAGTGTCAGAACTGTTCTGAAGTCAGTTCATGTGAAGTGTTCTGATTTCATGTGAAGTGTTCTGATTTCATGTGAAGTGTTCTGATTTCATGTGAAGTGTTCTGATTTCATGTGAAGTGTTCTGATTTCATGTGTGCAGCCGCTGGTTGTTTGATTGATGTAAAACAGAAATGGGATGTTTCTCTTTTATCCAGCTGACAGCAGCTGTAGAAGTGATCAGAACGACTGACAGACGTTTCACCGCTGGGTGTTTGTTTAAGGCTTCATGAAGGTTGTTGAAAGTTCTTCTCGGTGATACTTTTTTTAAATTATTTTAACATAAATGTTCTGAAAAGACTCAAATTGATCAGAAATCCAATCAATCAGTCTCAGTCCTCTTTATGAAGACGTAGACGTACTGAATCCAGCAGTCTGGTAATCGTCCGTCTCTGCAGGGTTTCAACAATCCTTCAGTTTGCAGAAGATTTTTGCAGAAATTGGCAAAAATTAGCAAATTGAGGACAGAAAGAATGTCCTCATCTCTTCCAGTGCAAATAATCAGACTGAAGATCGCAGAAACTGAAGGAATCTCCTGAGATCTCATCTTTTTGTTTTCTAATAAAAGAACCAGAACTATGATGGAGAACCGACCGGCTCCATGAAGTCTTTTAAATAATATGAATTCATGTTATTTAACTGCATTAGATCAAACGGACTAAAAGCCTGATTCTCATCAGAAGCCTACATTTCCGATCAACCCGGGGTTGAAGGTTTTTTTTCCTGTTTTGTTTTGATGATGATGATGATGATGATGATGAAGAGCAGCTGACTGACTGAATGAGGAGTTCATTGTGTTGGTAAAGCAGAGGTTTTGTGCTGTAATACCTTCAGCAGAGCTTCAGGAAATATATTCCAGAGATCATTTGAATTTTTATGAACTATTGCGAAACACTAAATATGTATTTAACACTGAACAGCCGAGAAAACAGAAACAGATTTAAGGTGGCGACAGTCCCTTCCTGTGTTCACCAAGTGTGAGTGACAGCTGCCATCACGGTGACGCTACACGTCGCTCAGAGGAACCAAACATATGTCATGAATTATGAACAGATGTGTCATTTCCAAGAAACAGAAGCAGCACATCCTCCCTCCATCCAGAGAGCAGCCAGAGGAAACACCTTTCTTCTCCTAAATCAAAGAGGCGCCTCACCTGGACGGGTCCACAACCTTATAAAGGACCCCTGAAGGCGACGTGGCGCTCGGGATGCCGGTGGACATGAAGTACAGCTCGCCTGCAGACACACAGGAGGACACGTTTCAGAGGTCAACCAGAGGTCAGAGGGAGCAGAGCCGGTCAAAGGCTGAGGGGTCATCACCAGCTTCGTCCTCAGCGAAGGAGATGATGTACTGGTGGTAGTTGTTGATGAGTCCGGGGAAGGCGCAGGTCCGACCCATCCCCATGCAGATCTCGCTGTAGCTCCACGTCCCTGAATCCCGGTCCTCCCGCAGACTCATCAGACGCCTGCGGTACACAATCACAATCCAGATCTCCACTTCTATAGAAAGGTTCCCTGAGTAAAGATGCTTTTATTTTGAAAGGACGTCCCAGGTTGAGCCTACCCGCTCATGAAGTCTCCGAATATGTACATGCCGTTCAGATTGGGGTGTTCGCAGCCTCGGTACACGTAGCCGCCCGTCACCGACTTCCCCATCCGGTGAGGATACGCGTAGATCGGCAGGACGTCGTCTGGGAGGAGATCAGAGGGTCAGTGGTGGTGTTAAGATCCGTCAGGATCCGCTAAGATCCGTTAAGATCCGTCAGGATCCCTTAAGATCTGTCAAGATCCGTCAAGATCCGCTAAGATCCGTTAAGATCCGTCAGGATCCGCTAAGATCCGTTAAGATCCGTCAAGATCCCTTAAGATCCGTCAAGATCCGTTAAGATCCGTCAGGATCCCTTAAGATCCGTCAAGATCCGTCAGGATCCGCTAAGATCCGTTAAGATCCGTCAAGATCCGTCAAGATCCGTCAAGATCCGTTAAGATCCGTCAAGATCCCTCAAGGATCCCTCAAGATCCCTTAAGATCCGTTAAGATCCGTCAAGATCCGTCAGGATCCCTTAAGATCTGTTAAGATCCGTTAAGATCCGTCAAGATCCGTCAAGATCCCTTAAGATCCCTTAAGATCCGTTAAGATCCGTCAAGATCCCTTAAGATCCGTCAGGATCCCTTAAGATCCGTTAAGATCCGTTAAGATCCGTCAGGACCCGTTAAGATCCGTCAAGATCCGTCAAGATCCGTCAAGATCCGTCAAGATCCGTCAAGATCCGTCAAGATCCCTTAAGATCCGTTAAGATCCGTCAGGACCCGTTAAGATCCGTTAGGATCCATTAAGGTCTGTCAAGATCCTTTAAGATCCGTTAAGATCCGTTAAGATCCGTCAAGATCCGTCAAGATCCCTTAAGATCCGTTAAGATCGGTCAGGATCCGTCAAGATCCGTCAAGATCCGTCAAGATCCGTTAAGATCCGTCAAGATCCGTCAAGATCCCTTAAGATCCGTTAAGATCCGTCAGGACCCGTTAAGATCCGTCAAGATCCGTCAAGATCCGTTAAGATCCGTCAAGATCCGTCAAGATCCCTTAAGATCCGTTAAGATCCGTCAGGACCCGTTAAGATCTGTTAGGATCCATTAAGGTCTGTCAAGATCCTTTAAGATCCGTCAAGATCCCTTAAGATCCGTCAGGATCCGTCAGGATCCCTTAAGATCCGTTAAGATCCGTTAAGATCCGTCAGGACCCGTTAAGATCCGTCAAGATCCGTCAAGATCCGTCAGGATCCGTTAAGATCCGTCAAGATCCGTCAAGATCCCTTAAGATCCGTTAAGATCCATTAAGATCCGTCAGGACCCGTTAAGATCCGTCAAGATCCGTCAAGATCCGTCAGGATCCGTTAAGATCCCTTAAGATCCGTTAAGATCCGTCAGGACCCGTTAAGATTCGTTAGGATCCATTAAGGTCTGTCAAGATCCTTTAAGATCCGTTAAGATCCGTTAAGATCCATCAAGATCCGTCAAGATCCCTTAAGATCCGTTAAGATCCGTCAGGACCCGTTAAGATCCGTCAAGATCCGTCAAGATCCGTCAAGATCCGTTAAGATCCGTCAAGATCTGTCAAGATCCGTCAGGATCCCTTAAGATCCGTTAAGATCCGTTAAGATCCATCAAGATCCCTCAAGATCCGTTAAGATCCGTTAAGATCCGTCAAGATCCGTCAAGATCCGTCAAGATCCCTTAAGATCCGTTAAGATCCGTTAAGATCCGTCAAGATCCGTTAAGATCCGTTAAGATCCGTCAGGACCCGTTAAGATCCGTCAAGATCCGTCAAGATCCCTTAAGATCCGTTAAGATCCGTCAGGACCCGTTAAGATCCGTTAGGATCCATTAAGGTCTGTCAAGATCCTTTAAGATCCGTTAAGATCAGTCAGGATCCGTTAAGATCCGTCAAGATCCGTCAAGATCCCTTAAGATCCGTTAAGATCCGTCAGGACCCGTTAAGATCCGTCAAGATCCGTCAAGATCCCTTAAGATCCGTTAAGATCGGTCAGGACCCGTTAAGATCCGTTAGGAGCTGTTAGTCTGTGTCCTGGTCTGTGGTGTCTGGTAGGTGGTCTGTGTTGTCTGGTCTGTAGTCTGTGGTCCTGGTCTTGGTCTGTGGTCCTGGTCTGTGGTGTCTGGTAGGTGGTATGTAGTCCTGGTCTTTGGTCCTGGTCCTGGTCTTTGGTCCTGGTCTGTGGTGTCTGGTAGGTGGTCTGTGGTCTTGGTCCTGGTCTGTGGTGTCTGGTAGGTGGTCTGTGGTCTGTGGTCTTGGTCCTGGTCTGTGGTGTCTGGTAGGTGGTCTGTGGTGTCTGGTAGGTGGTCTGTGGTCTGTGGTCCTGGTCTGTGGTGTCTGGTAGGTGGTCTGTGGTCCTGGTCCTGGTCTTGGTCTTGGTCTGGTACCCAGCGAGCTGTTGGCACACATCTTCTTGTCGTAGCAGGAGAAGCCCTCCTTCGCCCTCCAGCCGTAGTTCCTTCCTTTCTCGATGATGTCAATTTCCTCGAACTTGTTCTGACCCACGTCCCCACAGAAGATGCGACCTTTGCCCTCTCTGGTGTGCGGGTCGCCTCGGTCCACCGAGCACCTCCACATGTTGCGGACCCCGTAGGCGTAGACCTCCGGTCGGGCTCCTCGCTCGTGGACGAAGGGGTTGTCGGAGGGGATTCTGTAAAGTGGACCGCGCTCGTTGTTGTTCACGTCGATACGCAGAACTTTACCCAACAGAGCGGACCTGGAGGAGACGGCGAAGGAACGGAGCCTCGTTACTCTTCAGGATGGAAGACCGAAGTGTCTCGACTTCCGTGGCCTCCTTACCTGTTCTGGGCGTTCCCGTATTTCCCAAACGGATCTCCGGCCATCCCTCCATCACCTGTGAAGACGTACAGGAAGCCGTCGTCAGCAAACAGCAGCTGGCCTCCATTGTGGTTGGACGCCGGTTCATCGATCTCCAGGACGACTCTGGACAGAAGGAGGACACCAGAGATAAAAGAGACACCAGAGATGAGAAAAGAGACACCAGAGATGAGAGAAGAGATGCTGCGTACCGCTCTGAGGTGTGATCCACCACGTTCATGTCGTTGGTCGACACGTGGAACTCGCTGATCCGGATCCTCTCGTCGAAGCCGACCTCCACCGAGTAGTACACGTACAGCTTCCTGTTGTACTTGTACTCGGGGTGAAAGGTCAACCCCAGGAAGCCCCTCTCGTCGCCCTCCCAGGACGACGTCAGAACCGCCTTGGTGATGTTCAGGAACGGCTTCTCCAGCTTGGACCGGTCCGGCAGGTACGTCCACACCAGGCCCACCTGCTCTGCCACGAAGAAGCGGTGCGTGCCGTCGTTGGCGTGCACCATGGCGAGCGGGTTGCGCAGCCCGTTGGCCACCTCCTCCAGACACAGCTGCAGACATCCCTCCGAGTCCGACTGGACCCGGCCCAGGTTCTGGGAGAGCTTACGGTTGCTGAGCAGGTGAGGGTAGCAGTAGTCGGTGTCGTCCAGCTCCAGGTAGCGACACAGACGGGTCCGGTTGTCTCTGACTTTGGCTACGTGAGGGTCGTCGGACAGCAGAGGCAGCGTCAGGTGACACTTGTCCCACAGCTGGGAGCAGTAGTCGGGACAGAGACCCGGGACGGTCCTGACCGGGGTGCTCGGGTCCTCGGCGTCAAACAGGTGAGCTGCATACGGAGAGCACTCCTAAAGGTCAGAGGTCAAGAGGACAGTGAGCGCTCTTTAAACTGGGTTTGTTGGACCAGCTGAAGCACAAGAACCTCTGCAGTGATGTGAAGTCGTGTGTTTGCTCCACTTTTAACTCGTTTTGTTCTCCACCCGTCAGTAGCTGCTCACTGCTGCTGGGGACCGAAACAATGAGCCCAAACAGGCTGAAAGTCTTTGTGAAAGTAAACTGCACTGTTGACTCTTTTCTCATCCACGAGTCATTTCAAATAATAATTCTAGCAGCTTTAACACAAATTCAATCTAAATATTTGATAATAAGAATCGGTCAAAATGCTTCTCCATCATTAAGAATACGTTTTGTGTGCATTTATTATTTATTCATATTTATTAGAAAACACTGAGAGGACGTTCCTGTAAACAACCAGGACACTCATCAAGACAAAAACATGAACTTTATAACCGTCATCTCCTATTCTTGATTTTTTTGGGGTCTTTGGTTCCGACTGTACTGGATTTATTTTGGACCTGTTCCAGCCGACCTTTGTCCGTGCATGCCTACCTGGCAGAGCAGCTCCAGGACGAACCCCGCACAGCTGGCGAACCCGTCCTGGTCCAGCTTGTTCATGACCTGGTAGTACCTCCTCATCAGGTCCTGGTCCTTCTGGTGGTCACAGCAGCCGAACTCCTTGTACATGACGCAGAACTCCAGCTCCCTCTGCGGTCGGAAGGGCGGCTTGAAGTCCAAACACTGCGGGTGAAGCGTTACAGGTGCGACGCAGACAGTCAGGATGAACACGGCACCGAGCAGCCGAACCGGGACCCTCCCAGAACCCCGCTGCATGCTGGCTGCGCTGGACACCATGGAGGAGAAGCTGAATCCGGAGCGGCTTCCTGTGTGGACTTTGCTCCGGTCCTCCGCTTCATCTGCCTCTGACGCGGTGTCCTCTGTCAGCCCGGACCGGCTGTCGTCGGGAGCCGTGAGGTCGGTGTGAGCCGCGGGCCGCCGCCGCCATCAGCTCCCCCGGTACATCCGCACACACCGAGCCGCCGACCGAAGCTGCTAACTATGGCGGAGCCCCCGGTTGAAGAGCCCGACCGACACCGAGCACCGCGTCCGGTCCGGCTGCGACCTCTACAGGACGTCGCGCGCTACAGTCGGGTTTGGGATGCTTTTTCTCATTTCAAACTTTATGGAGAAAATATGAAACTATACAACCGAGCAGACATGTTCTCAACACAATGATTTACAAAGACACAAAAACATCCCTTAAAATAGAAAAGAATCATCTGAAGCAGGAGGAGACTGACTGGTTACCATGACAACACCGTTTTGGTCAGGTGAACAGTACACTTTTATTTGTCCAGATAAAAAGGATGTTTAACAAATGAAACGTAGTATGTATGAAAGTTGAGGAAAAGTCGTAACCTTTTCTACTCTTGAGTTTGTCTGCAGTTTGTTTCCCGGCTGAGCAGAGTGCAGTGAAGCGCTGCAGGCGACTCACTTTATCGTCTCCTGACATGCAGTCATTTTCTTTAAGTCTTTACATTTTAATACTTTTATTAGATCATCTTGATCATACTTTTTTGTTGATATTTACATTTTGTGGGGCGACGTTCCTTCAGTTTGGGTATCGGCAGTTAATCAGTCGGATGGAAATCACATGACCTGCTGGTTGTGGATAAAAAGGGCAAAACATGACATTTAATTCAACGTCAGAACCTCGTTTTCATCTCTGCTCAACAACAATCAATGAACCGTCACTTACAGACTGAACAGTGCAACTTTATACAAGTTTATTTTTGCATATTTTGGGATGTCTGCAAATAAATCAGGTTGTAGGTGTCTGAACTGTTTTGGCTGCTGGTTTTCGACGGTGGTATAAAATGTCTCCTGCTGTGCGTCACGTCTCCACAGCGTCACCGTTACCGCTCCTCCTCCTCCTCCTCCTCCTCCCGCTGTCTGCCGCTCCGTCGTGGTACCCGGCTGCCGGGCCTGCGTCTGTCCTCCGCTGGGAGGAAGGTGTTTCTGGGAGGCTCTGGCCCGGACCCAGCACCTGCCTCACGGTCACATTCACCCTGGAGGTCCGGAGGTACCGGCAGCAGGCGGCCCGGTCCTCCTCAGACACCGCCTCCACCACAGAGCCGTCCTGCGGGGACGCCGCCGGGCCGCCGTCTGTCTCTGGAGCGGCGTGTCCCTCTGGCGGTGGGAGGATGCGAGGCACGGCGTGGTAGAGGAGGCGGCTCTGACCCGACATCACCATCATGTCTCCACTGTGCATGTACATGGCGGTGGGCGGGTCCCGTCTGCAGGCTCCTCCCAGCAGAAAGACGGCCGACTGTCCAAAACTATCAGAAAAGACAGCCAGACGATGAAGACATTTCCTTCCCGTAATGCCTGACCTGAAGGCACCGCTCGACCTCACCTGAAGGACAGCAGCGGTCGGGTGTGGTCCAGTTCGGACTCGTCCACGTGGATCCCCAGAGAGGAGTCGGACCGGTAGAAGTTGAGGATCCCGGCCTCTGAGATGAACCCGGGGAACCCGCAGACGGCCGTGACGTGGGAGGACAGCAGGTGGAGGTCCGCCGGGAAAGGAGAGCAGCTGTCGGCCGAGTACGTCTGGGAACGCAACAGAGAGGTCAAAGGTCACAGCTGGGCCGTTACACAAGATGAAGGATGAGAGGGCGTCACGTGAGGCAGGACGTCCTCCTTCCGACACGTCCTCCCTCAGAGGACGGACGACTTGCGTCCTTTTAAAACGATGAAGTAGTTTGAGAAGTGACAGATTGTTGTGATATATTATTGTAAATGTAATAAACTGAATGTTTGATCAGACTGTTGGTGCTCGTATCTGCACGTCCTCCCCGTCCTCCACGTCCTCCACGTCCTCCCCGTCCTCCCCGTCCTCCACGTCCGCCCCGTCCTCCACGTCCTCCTTGTCCTCCCCGTCCTCCACGTCCCCCACGTCCTCCCTGTCCTCCACGTCCTCCCCGTCCTCCACGTCCCCCACGTCCTCCCCGTCCTCCACATCCTCCCCGTCCTCTCAGTGACCCGGTGTCCTGCTCACCTTGGTGTCCCAGTTGTAGTGATATCCCAGAGTGACCCAGCGCAGCCGCTCCAGCAGAGTCTTCGGGTCTCTCTGTCCACCAGGAGGACGTCTGAGGAGGAAACTGACTTACAGAAGCTGCTAAAACACATGAACGTTTTCTCGTTATGGAGAAATAAAGTCCCACCTGAGGCCGTGGACGCTCTTGTCCCAGATGTCCCGGGTGTCTGAGGGGGACATGTGCATGTCCAAGTTGCAGATGTTGGGTTTCTGAGTGTAGGTCTTCAGACACTGTCGGACCCAGTAGGGCTGCGAGCTTCGCAGGAACGGGTTGGAGATGAAGACGAAGCCTGGAGGGAGGAACAGGAGACCAATCAGAGGACACACGGGACTCGTACCAGGGTGTCCCGGAGACTCGTACCAGGGTGTCCCGGAGACTCGTACCTGGGTGTCCCTGCAGGCTGAAGGCCCTCCAGTCTCTGACAGGCTGCAGTCCAACCCGGGCAGCGTCCACATCACTCACTGCTGCAGGGTGCAGTTTGGCTGCAACGACCTGTCAGTACACACACACACACACACACACACACACACACACACACACACACACACACACACACACACACACACACACACACACACACACACACACACACACACACACACACACACACACACACACACACACACACACACACACACACACACACACACACACACACACACACACACACACACACACACACACACACACACACACACACACACACACACACACACACACACACACACACACACACACACACCACACACACACACACACACACACACACACACACACACACACACACACACACACACACACACACACACACACACACACACACACACACACACACACACACACACACACACACACACACACACACACACACACACACACACACACACACACACACACACACACACACACACACACACACATACACACACACACACACACACACACACACACACACACACACACACACACACACCACACACACACACACACACCACACACACACACACACACACATAGTGTTAAATGTATTACTGATTCTGAATATAATAAACATAATAAACTGTTATAATAAACATAATAAACTGTTATAATAAACATAATAAACTGTTATAATAAACATAATAAACATAATAAACTGTTCTAGTGAACATAACTTCTAAATAAAGCTGTAATTTACATCCTTTTATCAGATAATACTTCTGACACGTTCTTTATTTCAGTATTTAACACGTTAGTTTAGTTCATGACGTCACGTGAACTGCCGTGTCCCCGTCATGCGCCACTCACCTGCTCGCTCGGTACACCTGAGGAGAAGTCGATGACGTCACTGAAGTCCGGCGGAGGGACTCTTCTCTTGTAAAACTTGAATATTTTTCGAAACGCGTCTTCCCCACTCTCCACCATGGAGACCGCCATCTTGCCCGTGACGTAACTGAGCATTAAACTGACGTCAGTTCCTGAGTTTTTTGTTGTTGTTTCTTTTAGTTTTTTTTTTACTACATTATCTAAATAGTTTTAAACAAATTTAGAGCAGTAAGATTGAAACAAAATACAAACACGTGTCGAGAGAGGAGCTCAGCTATTTTTCGTCCTTTTTTTTTTCCTGTGCCGGTTATGAACCGGGCTTCAGTCACGTGATCACGTCACCGGTCACAGAAGAAGCAGCATGGCGGCGCCGACGAAGAAAGTGTTCGAGGTGTTCGTGTCTAAAATACCGTGGACGGCAGCCGGCAGTGAGTACATGAAACCGCAAACTGTCCTCCAGGTCGAACAGCTGTGATCAAACACGCATGTCGCCACTGTGTCTGTCTGTACACGTGACGTAGCAGCAGTCTGCACGTGAACGCATCATGGAGTCATTGAATCTGCAGCCTGCGACCTTCAGGGCCTTTTAACGAGCCTTTTAACTGCTGCTTGTCTTCCAGAGGAGATGAGGGAGTACTTCGGACAGTTCGGCCTCGTCAAGAAGTGTCTCCTGCCGTTTGTAAGTTGTGTCTGATCTGTTCTTCAGTGTGCACATGAACAACCCAGGAAACACTCAACTCCCTCCACCATCTGACCACTGTACTTCATATGTTTGCATCCAGAACCTCATTCTGCTCATTTCTTAGGAAATCATGAACCTGTGATCTCAAGAATTAACACAAATTCAAACAGTCTCTGCAGCAGCTTGTAATTTTGCAAAATTCCTGCAATTTTTCTGCAAAAACTGTCTTGAACAGAAACTCTGCTGAAAGTTTTACAGCATAAAGTCTCCTTTCAAAATAAAACTGACTTCGTTACCAAAGATAACAATCAGCAACAGGAAGGGTTGAACATGAGGAACATGTTCAATGAGTTTTGTCCGCTTCCAGCTGGAAGAGACTGAACTTGGTTTTAGTGTTGAATGTGATTTAAAGCATGTACAGCTCTTCTTCTGAAGGCAGATGTGTTCTTTGTTCCTAAAGTTCAGTCACAGACGGTTTGTTCTGGAAAGATTCCTCACTTGAGACTCTTCTTCTCCCTTTGAGCCCCGTGATGCTTCTCTAAGTTCAACACATTTTACTGTAAAACACTCCTAAAATTACGTCGTTGTTTTTAACAAATTCAAACATTTTTGATCAAAACATTCACAAAAAAATGATTTGAAATCCTGGAGGGTCTGTTTTGTTCCACAGAGCTGCGCTGCTGTCTAACTATTAAAATGCACTGTGTGAAACAGTATTATAATATAGGAACCACAGTTTATCATGAAACACCTCCACATTAAGGACACCGACCAGTGATGACCACCGAGCTGAACAGAGGAATGTTTGTCTTGACCCGTTCGACCGTGTTGCTCTTCCAGGATAAAGAAACGGGTTTCCACCGAGGTTTCTGCTGGGTCGGCTTCTCCTCGGAGGAGGGGCTGAACAACGCTCTGCAGAAAGACCCTCATGTGCTGGAGGGAGTCAAGGTAAGAGCACAGAGGGGTTGTGGGTAATGTAGTCTTCATCAACACAACAGCAGCTTGACTTGCTGAAACATAACATGAGATAAACGTCTGATCTTGTTGATACAGTTCATATGTAACCTGTCAGATAGAAATTAATGCTCACTTTTATTTCCTTTCCTACTTTTAAGTATTGCATTTATTTTATTACTCTATAAAATATCACTAATGACACGAATGAAAACACGATGATTTTTAGACACTAATGAAAACAATGATTCTGACACACTGGTCCTTTAAGATGATGTAATTCAGTTCAATTCAATTTATTTCTATCGCGCCAAATCACAACTCAGGTTATTTCATGGCACTTAACACATTGAAGTTCTTACAGTTGAACTTTACAACATTATACAGAGAAACCAACAATTCAACAATTCAACAATTCCCACATAAGCTAGGAGGGAAAAACTCCTCTTTAAAGGAGAAAAACCTCCAACAGAACCGGGATCAGAGGTGGGAGGAGCATCTGTTAACAGAACCGGGATCAGAGGTGGGCGGAGCATCTGTTAACAGAACCGGGATCAGAGGTGGGCGGAGCATCTGTTAACAGAACCAGACTCAGAGGTGGGCGGAGCATCTGTTATCAGAACCAGGATCAGAGGTGGGCGGAGCATCTGTTATCAGAACCAGGATCAGAGGTGGGCGGAGCATCTGTTATCAGAACCAGGATCAGAGGTGGGCGGAGCATCTGTTAACAGAACCAGGATCAGAGGTGGGCGGAGCATCTGTTAACAGAACCAGGATCAGAGGTGGGCGGAGCATCTGTTAACAGAACCAGGATCAGAGGTGGGCGGAGCATCTGTTATCAGAACCAGGATCAGAGGTGGGCGGAGCATCTGTTATCAGAACCAGGATCAGAGGTGGGCGGAGCATCTGTTAACAGAACCAGGATCAGAGGTGGGCGGAGCATCTGTTAACAGAACCAGGATCAGAGGTGGGCGGAGCATCTGTTAACAGAACCAGGATCAGAGGTGGGCGGAGCATCTGTTATCAGAACCAGGATCAGAGGTGGGCGGAGCATCTGTTATCAGAACCAGGATCAGAGGTGGGCGGAGCATCAGTTAACAGAACCAGGATCAGAGGTGGGCGGAGCATCTGTTAACAGAACCAGGATCAGAGGTGGGCAGAGCATCTGTTATCAGAACCAGGATCAGAGGTGGGCGGAGCATCTGTTAACAGAACCAGGATCAGAGGTGGGCGGAGCATCTGTTAACAGAACCAGGATCAGAGGTGGGCGGAGCATCTGTTAACAGAACCGGGATCAGAGGTGGGCGGAGCATCTGTTAACAGAACCGGGATCAGAGGTGGGCGGAGCTTCTGTTAACAGAACCAGGATCAGAGGTGGGCGGAGCTTCTGTTAACAGAACCAGGATCAGAGGTGGGCGGAGCTTCTGTTAACAGAACCAGGATCAGAGGTGGGCGGAGCTTCTGTTAACAGACTCCTGATGACATTTTCTGAATCACGGTGGATAAAAGTCTTTCAGCAGAAGGACTGCAGACGTGACTGAAACGAGATGACGTGTCAGGAAGCTGAAACTCTTCTGTATGTTTTACATGTGAACTGATGTTTTCTTCCAGCTGCAGGTTCAGAGGAACAGACGTCCGCTCGCAGGACCGAAGAAAGACTCTGAGTATGACTGAAGCTCCCTGGACCAGAAGATGAAGACGTGCTGTTTGTTTTGTTCTGATGTGTCAGCTGTTTTCATCCCAGAGTCTGGTTGTTCGCCTCCGGTGGATTTGGAGCGCTGCTCGTTGTTTGAATGGGTTTATTTATTGTCAGCGGTGTTGCTGTACTTCCTGTAGTCATCCACCATCAACAGATCATCGCCAGCTTGAACAGTTCATGAAACCACATCTCATTCCCAGTAAATGTCAATAAAGACAGCGTTTGATTCCACTGCTTTATTGTTGTTTTATGTTGTATTTCATGTACATTTATATCTGCTCATTGCACCCTTGTGACTAACAATATTCCTGAAGTGTAATGTGTTTGCCATTTAAAAGATGACATCACAAATTAAAAATGATCCATCTCTGCTTTCTGATATCAATCAACCAATGAGCAGAAATGAACAAAGAAAGGAAGAAGTAAATATAAAGGAAGGAAGGAAACACAATACATACATTAATATACAAGTAAATACATAAATAAATAAACAGGAAAGTAAATAATTAGGAGAATTATTATGAAGATAAATGCAGATGCAAATGAAAACAAATATTGAATGCCAAATTTATTGTAATTAATAGTTACGTTTATTGTTTATATTAATTTTGAGCATTTCTGGATAATTAATTCATATATTATTTGATTTAGTGAGTTTCAGTCTGATTTTGTGAAAACAGATTATTGTCTTTAAAATCTATGCG
>NW_027210849.1:150000-225000 GCF_029030835.1 Brachyistius frenatus | reverse complement strand
GTGGAAAAAGAAAAGTTTGGTATGCTGTGTAAATGTAAATAGAAACAAAATGTGATGATTCACAAATCATGTAAACTCGTATTTAATTGAAAATAGACCACAGAACATATCAAATGTTGAAACTGAGAAATGTTATTGTTTTATAAAGATATCTTCTCATTTTGGACTTTGATGTCAGCAACACGTCTCTATAAAGTTGTTCCAGGATCATGTTCACCACTGAGCTGCATCAACTCTTCTTTTAACAACACTCTGTAAACGTTGGGGAACTGAGGAGACCAGTTTCTGGAGTTTTGAAAGTGAAATGTGGTCCCATTCTTGTCTGATAGAGGATTTCAGCTGCTCAACAGTTCAGGGCCTCCTTTGTTGTATTGTTCATGTCCTGATGCTCCAGATGTTTTCAGTGATTGACAGGTCTGGACTGCAGGAGGCCAGTTTATCAGCGGACTCTTCTACTAGAGAACCATGCTGTTGGAATACGTGCAGAATGTGGTTGGACGTTGTTCTGCTGAAAGAAACAAGACCTTCCCTGAAAGAGACGTTGTCTGGATGGCAGCATATGTTGCTCCAAAACCTGAATATATCATTCAGCATTAATGCTTCCTTCCAGATGTTCAAGCTACCCATGCCATGTGCACTAATGCATCCCTGTACCATCACAGATGCTGAGCTGATAACAAGCTGGATGGTCCCTCTCCTCTTTAACCTGGAGGATGCAGCGTCCATGATTTCCAAACAAAATCTCAGATTGTGATCCATCAGACCTCAGGACAGTTGTCCACTTCAGGGTTGTGAATAGTTTGTAGTTTCACATGACGGGAAGACTGTTGAGCAACATACATGTTATTATGAACCAAACGTGTTTGTAGGAAAATGCCAGCAGGAGGATGCAGGTAACAGCAGTAAATGTCAGCTGGTGTGTGTTGAGTGATCGTTGCCGGTGTTTTGTTGAAAGGTCACGACTCAGTCAGGTTGACTCCGGAGACGGCTGCAGGAAAGGTCAGAGACCACCTGCTGGGATGCAGAGAACGCTGCAGCAAGAGGGCTGCAGTGAACTGTGAAGAGCATGGTTCAGCATGGCTGGGACACACACATCCCCCCCCCTTCCCCCTCCACACACACATACACATACACTCCCACACGCGCACACACACACACACTCTCCCACACTCCCAGACAGTTGGTGCGGCCCCTCGGGCCCGCCCGTCAGGCCCGGCTACACATGCTGATTAGAATTAATGCTGATTTAATACAGAGAGGAGACTCGCCTCCTAATTATTATGAAATCATAGAAGTGAGGCGACAGAACACCGGCGCCGCTCCTGTTTAGGGTCTTTATGCTGCTGATTTTTGTTTCACGCACTCACAGAGGACAGGAGGGGGAGGTAACGGGTCACCGACGGGGAGGACAGAGGACAGACTTTCAGTTCAATTCAAACTTTATTGTCATATGTAAAGGAAACAGTCTGTCACGCAGTGCCATGAAATTCTTATTCCGTGAGTCCTCCGTTTGCAACAACACTCATAAACACACAATACGTAAAGAAAAACACCACATAACTATCAACATAGACGAGGAGACACAGAAACATACAAAACTGCATAGATGTGCAAAAAGAATGCAAAGTGTGCAGAGGAAGCGCTATTCATGTGATGAGTTACACAGAGCATTACATGTTTAATCACACTCAGGGCTCATCTCGGACTCTCGTGTCTTTAATCAACATTCATCATGTATGTGTGAACATCTTCAGACCTTCTCTGGGGTTCGGTCCTGGTTTAGCTGGATGCTCCAGTGTTGTCTTGTCTGTATGCTTTGAATCACTTTCTATGGAGGATCTCTGTATTTTAGATGTTCTCCTCCGTGTCCCTCCTCCTGTCTAAAACCACGGTGAGGCAGCATCGTGCTCTCTGTGCCGGGATGGTATCAGCAGGTGATGAGCAGCGACTGGTCTCAGATCAGAGAATCTTCCTCTCCAGGTGAGCTGTCATTGGCCTGATGGATGAGGTGCCCTCGTCTCAGGGCTCCATGATGTTCTGGGTGCAGCAGACCGGTGATGCTGCAGCATCTCCGCCTCCTGCTTGTTGCAGAAGTTTTCTTTTCGGCTCGTAGACGACATGCTGAGCTGGATTTCGATCAGGTGACTGACTCGGATGTTTATCAGTACGTTTGGGATCACAGTCTCTCCGGAGGATGAAGTTTGGAGGCATCTTTGTGAACTTTACCAGAGAAGGTGATGAAAAGCATGAAGGCAAGTTTGGCTCTCAGTCTCTGTTCAGACTGCAGGTGAACCAGATGTGTTTCTCAGATCAGATCTTTAGGACAGATGGTTTTGGATTTGGTGTGTCCAGACATCACCAACCTATCTGCATGTGTTGCCGTGGTAACGATGTAGCTCCGCTGGTGCCAGCAGACAGCTTATTTGTGCATCTGTCTGCAGACTGTTGTCCTCGTTGTCCTGGATAGAGACAAACCTCCACTCTCTGATAGCTCTGCTAGATTCACTCGGTCTCTCTGGACATGATGTCATCGTCGTGAAATCTGATCCGAGCCGGCAGAAATGCATCTGTAGAAATCTGACTGGAATCACATTTCAAACCTCCTCCAGATGTGGTTTGGATCTGATTTGTAAAAATCTAATTTTATGATTTTTTTTTTTTTTTACTATCCAGACTTTCAAAAATAATCTAATTATAATACTAATAATAATCTGGATATGAGAATAAACTGATTTGGTCTGGCAGTCTGAACAAGGCTTGATAACTTCACCTGTATTAGACACCCCTTAAATAACATGTGGAGCACTTTAATCACGTGAACTGTGTGATTATAAATGTGAAACGATGAAACACAGAGAAAGTAAAGACAGAATCGGTCTCTGTCCCAAACATGACTTTAAACTGCTTCAGTCCTCTGTGAGATGATGTCATCGTGTCAGCGCCCTCTGACCTGCAGCTGAAGGTTTGTTTCTTGCTCCAAAGGCCTCATTTGACTGCACAACTTAATGAGATCTTGTTTCTGCGTCTCATCTTCCTGTCGTCCTGTCGGTGCGTCGCTCCGTGTTCGGCTTCTCTAACTGCTGCTTTCAGCCTCTCCTGAAGAGCTTCACTCAAAAGCTACTTAAGCAGTCCGTCTTCAAAGGCCTCCCTGAACCGAGGGGCCATTCATCGACAATTAGGAGCTGAGCACCAGAGGAGCACGGGAGGAGCACGGGAGGAGCACGGGGGGAGCACGGGAGGAGCACGGGGGGAGCACGGGAGGAGCACGGGAGGAGCACGGGGGGAGCACGGGAGGAGCACGGGGGGAGCACGGGAGGACTCTCTGGTCTGCCAAATGAGAGCTGGAACATTTGACGCAATGACACGACTGGAGCTGCTGTCGGCCCTCTGCAGCAAACAGAAGAAAAACCCAGATCATCATCAAATCACTGATGTAAGCATCCACACAGAGCTGCTGACCAGCGCTATCATCCTCCCCCACTGTCCGATGATGCATCGGATGTCTCCTTCATCCTTTGCCCTGCTGCCTCCACCTGTTCATGGCAGTTGAATCACACAGCAGTCGTCCTGGTTGGTCTGATGATCTCTTCCTGTTTCTCCTGCTTACTCTGCTACGAACTGTCCTCTCGTCTGAACTCCTCATCATCCTGTTCACTGTCATGAAGGAGTTTTCCTTCATCAGGTTTCTATATATCTCAGAGGGAGAACGATCCTGACGTTCTGCTCTGGGTTGCCATGGGCAACACCGAGACAAAGTCCTTATTCCTTGTGGTTCTCTTTACTTCTCTTCACCTAACTAGTTATTGTTGACTTGTGTTGTCATGTTGGAGATGCCTGTTGCCATGGCGCCGCAGCTCAGGCGTTCAGAAGGTCTCAGTAGAAGTCGTGTTGATGGTCTCGGACTGAAAACTCTCCGTGTCCTCGTCGTGATATATTCGTCTCTATAAAAGTGAACAAAGTGCTTGTGTGCAGAAAAGCAGCTTCATCACACTTCAGTTTGAACACAGCTGACAGGATGTTGTTGTACAGATAGTTTCAGGACATCAGACCATGCTGAAGGACTCCCTGCTCAGCTGCTGCAGCAGACGAGTAAACAACTCTACGTCTTTTCCTCTCACTTTGTTGTTGTTTGTGTCTCGTCATAGGTCTCTCACATGAGGTCCAGCTTTCCTCGCACTTTTAAATCCCTGCAGCTCAGCAGCTGCTGTTGGAACCGATATGTGTGAAACAACCTGCTAAAGCTGCATATTGGTGTTCACGAACGCAGCTGCCGTGGCTGCACCGATGGAACAGGACCGGTTTAGTGGTGGTGATGAAGTGGACAACAAATCAGTTCAACTTGGCTCCAATTTCTGCAAAATCATCCAACACCATATCTGCAAACGCTGAATATGAAAGTTTTTCTCCGACACTGTTTGGTCTTTAAAATGTCAGAAAACGGTGAGAAATGTCGACCAGTGTTTCTAAAACGTGCAGCAAAAAATGCACCTAAAGATGATCATGGAGGAAACAGAATATTTACATTTCAGAAGCTGGAATCTATATTTTATGTATTTTTTTCAAAGATTCATTATCAAAATATTGCAGTATTTCTGGATGAACAGGATTTAACTTCTCATCTGCATCATCATCATCATCACACTGTTAAATGATGAACACCATCAGTGTGTTGGACAAATGCTGTGATGGCATACAAAGAGGTTGTTTGATTGAATGCTGCCTGGCGAGCGTAGGGAGGCTATTTGAGGGGGTGAAGTGAAAGGAGGGGGGGGGGGGGCGTGATGAACCGGTGACAGCGAGGACAAACAGATACTGATGTCTAATGATCCCCTCGCTTCCTCAGCTGCATGAGGAAAAGGCGGGAGCACAGCTGATTTGGGGAAGCAGCCATTTTGAAGGTGGCTTTTCACAGCTGAGATGAAAGGGAGAAGAAAACGCTGATTCACTCGACACATCTGCACACTATAATGCAAATTTCCTTTCGACACCGCCCCAAAGTTGAAGATAAAGAGTTGTCTTTTACCACCGTTACAGTGATTGTGGATGAAACCAGAGATTAGTGACTTCTTACTGAACATCATCAGCTGCTGTGGAAAGAAGTTCTTCTACATTTATATTTTACATCATTTAGCTGACTCACTGACTGAAACACTGCTGAGGCTTCACAATCACACGTTAGAAGATCACAGTTGTGATGCCGCTTGTTTAAATCCACAGACTGTTTCTAAAAGAGTTCGTAGCTTCAGGTCTGTAAAATGGTTCTGATCCAGAAGTGTCTTCAGCTGCAATACCAGCGAGTGCCACTAGAGGTCGGCTCCAAAAAGCCTCCGGCTCCATAGACTCCCATTCAACTTCTCTCATCAAATCCAAAGTGAATAAAATGTGTCCATCAGTTATCTCGGTGTTGTTAGCTAAAGTCACTCCTTCTTCTTAGTTTTCTGGAGGTCCATCTGAAAATAATCCCTCATTCATTAGAAAAGAAGATTCAAGAAGACCTGGTTTTGGGGGCGTGTCTGTTTGATTGACAGGCCTGTGGTGCAGTCAGGTTACAGCTATCGGTGGGCGGGTCGTAGTATCGTCAGGTTTCCGATCAGATCGGTCAGATCCACCGCTGGCTCCTCCCCCAGCTCGTCCAAATATGGTCACTTCCTGCTCCAAACTGCTCCGAACTAGCAAAGATGGAGACGGACAGAGTCTGAACTGGAGGATTCATAACGTTCACAAACCAACGATGACATCACTGATGGTTGATGACATCACTTCTGGTTAATGGTTGTTTGTATGTTTATTTCATATTATATGTTTATATGCTTTTTTATATTCCTAGTTACAAGGATCAGAACCAAGTTCTGAACTGGCTTTTGAATCGTGTGAATCATGATAACGAGGTGAATATTTGAGTGTTGCACAGCACGTTTATTTCAGTTTGAGGAGAGTTTCTATGAGTCTATTAACATGACCGTCTTTGTTGAGGCTTCAGCAGCTATAAAGAACCAAAGTCCAGTTCAGAGACCTCAAAGTCTGTCAGTTTCTTCCCTCTTGTTTGTTTCTGATGCTGGAGATTTCCCAGAGGCTGCAGGGCTCGTTGTGTCCCACAATATGAGACTATGTGATGCACAATGTTATTTCATCAGTGAACATTTAATCTGCTCACCAGATTTCAGGGATATTTACCATTTATGGTAGGAAGGTTGGAGCATGCGTCATGGGCCACGTTGATATTTGAGTCTTAGGTAGGTAGGTAGGTAGGTATATACTTTATTAATCCCCGAGGGGAAATTTTTTTCGCCACAGCAGCATACATACAGGAGCAATAATAGAAACAATAGAATAAAATAATAATAGAATAGAATAATACAATAGAAAAGCAATAAAATAAAAAATATAAATATAAAATATAAAATGCACAGTACATACAGTATATATACAGTACATTAAATATCTATATATATTATATACAACAAACCAATAAACACAGTCAACATATATATATATATATATATATATATATATATATATATATATATATATATATACACATACATACGGTACAGTATATATCTATATATATAATATAGGTGAGGTGGTGTTCATCCTCTCAGCAGGAAGTTGGATTCAGATTTAGTTTTGTGCAACTGGAGAAGTTGGGCCTTTGATCAGGTTTCATATATTTTAACTTAGACTTTATTGTCCCTTATAATATTTATTGAGTCTGTAAGTTGGAAAATAAAGGCAGACATGTTTTGATGTTGACAAGTGGATGCTCTAAAAATAATTTAAATATGCCTAAAAACCAAAATATAAAAAGAACCTAAGAATCTGTAAAGAATAAAATCTGTCTAAATAGAAATTAAAAAATAAATACTAAGCTGTAACTGTAGTTGTGATGTTGTTTTCCACCTGTAGTGGGCAGTAAAGAGCCACCTTTCTACTGATTCTATCAGACAGGACTGCATTTCGCTGTCCCACCAGCAGATGTCAGCGTTGACCGTGTCCCTCAGACTCTCGTCTGCTCCCACAGGAACCAGGGAGGGTGCTGGGCTGAGATAAGTGCCCCCCCCCCGCCCCCACCGTCCCCTCCAGCTCCGGATCCTGTGAGGGACACTATGTAAATCCTGGGGTGGGGCGAGATAACTGCTGACCTTGACGAGCTTGTGGCAGCTTATCAGCCAAACAAGTGTGAGGCGGGAAAATCCTTCAGGGGTATGGAGAGGAGGGAACGTTTAACATTTGCTTCCCAGCTGCCTGCTGTAGTTAGATCATCGCTGACAAGCTGATCTCCAGCAGCTGCATGAGTGCTGCGTTTCTGCGTCGCCGGCTGCGAGGCTGCGAGCAGAACATATGAACCACGGAGGGTTTTCAGGGAGCGGCCGCTCAGTCAGGAGGAGCAGCAGAGAGCAGCTTTTATTCTTCAACACACAAACATATTCAGAAGTCCAGGAGGTTTATAAGATCATTAATAAACATAGCAAGCAAATATTTCTCCTTGAATAAATTAACCGTGGTGTCAACATGAACATACTCCTTTAAATGATTAATAACTAATTGGACTGATTTTCAAACTATGTGAATGACTGGTTGTTTAAAAGTTTCTGCAAAGAACTCGGAGCTGAAGCACCCGTCTGCACAAAGAAGGAGATTTCATCTGTCGGACAAGTAAAAAAATAACTTAATCTTCAGGATATTGTCAAAAAAAATCTAAACTTCAGAAGAAGAAAGACTTGAATGATCAGCAGCTCATCAGAATAAAAACGCTGACTCGACACTCATGCTGAATGTTCCTTTAGTTCATTCTTTCACACAAACAGTCACTTCATGCTCTGGCTGCCAAACAACCTTTCGTGTTGTTAACGTGTTTCTGACAGTTTCCCTTCCTCCCATGCCAGTTTGGTGCATAACGGTGTCTCAGTGGTGAACGTTCAGGTCCACCAACAGACCAGAGTCGTGTCTCAGTGGTGAACGTTCAGGTCCACCAACAGACCAGAGTCGTGTCTCAGTGGTGAACGTTCAGGTCCACCAACAGACCAGAGTCGTGTCTTAGTGTGAACGTTCAGGTCCACCAACAGACCAGAGTCGTGTCTCAGTGGTGAACGTTCAGGTCCACCAACAGACCAGAGTCGTGTCTTAGTGTGAACGTTCAGGTCCACCAACAGACCAGAGTCGTGTCTCAGTGGTGAACGTTCAGGTCCACCAACAGACCAGAGTCGTGTCTTAGTGTGAACGTTCAGGTCCACCAACAGACCAGAGTCGTGTCTTAGTGTGAACGTTCAGGTCCACCAACAGACCAGAGTCGTGTCTTAGTGTGAACGTTCAGGTCCACCAACAGACCAGAGTCGTGTCTCAGTGGTGAACGTTCAGGTCCACCAACAGACCAGAGTCGTGTCTCAGTGGTGAACGTTCAGGTCCACCAACAGACCAGAGTCGTGTCTCAGTGGTGAACGTTCAGGTCCACCAACAGACCAGAGTCGTGTCTCAGTGGTGAACGTTCAGGTCCACCAACAGACCAGAGTCGTGTCTCAGTGGTGAACGTTCAGGTCCACCAACAGACCAGAGTCGTGTCTTAGTGTGAACGTTCAGGTCCACCAACAGACCAGAGTCGTGTCTCAGTGGTGAACGTTCAGGTCCACCAACAGACCAGAGTCGTGTCTCAGTGGTGAACGTTCAGGTCCACCAACAGACCAGAGTCGTGTCTTAGTGTGAACGTTCAGGTCCACCAACAGACCAGAGTCGTTTCCTCCGTCTGTAGTGTGAAATCTGAGGACTGTTGGATTCCTGGGTGACGGGTCGGTTCCTGTTCTCAACTCAACAGATGTTTCCGGGGTCGCTAACATGTGACGGGCACGGCTGGGACGCGCTTGGTGTTGCCATGGTGACTGATGAAGTCCTGAGGTTGTCTGTCCGTCTGTGGGTCGGTGTGTTCGGTGGTGCTTCCTGCGTCTGCAGCTGGAGAACCCGTCTCCTCGCTCATCGGTGTTCATGTTCGGAGACCAAAGGGACAGATGGAGTCCATCTCTGCACATCTCACACCGACACTAACAAATCCTTCTGGAACAAGTGGCACAGTCATGTGATGTCACAGCCCAGTAGTCATCATGTGGTCCTGATGCTGCAGAGCAGGACGTCAACGGCAACCGCATCAGGGATGGAGCACGATCTACATAAATGTGTTCAGGAGGAAACATCAGGCCCGAGGTCCAGAGGAGCAGTTCGACCCAACAAACCGGCCTTCAAAACCAGCCGCCGATCTTCCCTCGTTACCGTGGAAATGAAAACTGAGGAGGACGTGCAGCTCGTGTCTGAGAGGAGTTAAAGATGATTATTCCACGTGACAGAACAGGCCACGGGCGGCTTCTTCAATTTCAAAGTTTAGTGGAATCACTACGAAAGAACTGGGCCAACTTATCAAAATAAAAGCCGACTGTGGACTGATGATGTGAAACCGTTTCCAGGACGAGTCTTCTTGAACTGAAAACGATCGGTGTTCCTCTGTGTGTGTGTGTGTGTGTGTGTGTGTGTGTGTGTGTGTGTGTGTGTGTGTGTGTGTGTGTGTGTGTGTGTGTGTGTGTGTGTAAACATCTGTACACGTGGAGAACACTGAAAGTCACTGACTCCTTCCTGCTCATGAAGCAGCAGCAGAACTTTCAAAATAAAACACACGTCCATGTTTTGGACACAAAGTGTGTGTGTATATATAAATGTATACGTGTGCGTGTGTGTGTGTGTGTGTGTGTGTGTGTGTGTGTGTATATATATGTGTGTGTATATATGTGTGTGTGTGTGTGTGTGTGTAGTTCCAGGAAGCGGTGTTGATTCTCGGTGATCCACTAGTCTTCACTGACTCGTAGCAGCAGCGAGTGTTTCACGTGGCACTGAAGTACAATTACTGAAGCATGACAATAAAATGCAGAGCATGAAATTAACTCTCCCCTCCTCCTCCTCCTCCCCTCCCCCTCCATCGTCTCTCTTGTCCCTTCTTCATTTTCTTTTTCCCACATTTGCCACTGAATCTTCTTCACGTGGCAGAAAGAAGCTCCACCTCCTCTATCTCCACCTCCTCCTCCACGTCCTCCTCCTCCACCTCCCGTATCCAGATGAACACAGCTGCTGTGTTTCTGACACTGCGTTGAAATAAATGTCATGTTTAAGGCCTTCAGAGTGTTTAGATAGTAAATATTCTCCATCAGTGTGTTGAACGCTGGAGGATTTCTCCTCTAATACTTGTAGACGAGACCTACTGAGTACACTGGCTTACATCTACCCCCCCCCCCCCGCTCCCCGGTGACAGGCGAGATGAGCCTCAGTGAACTGAGTAACGAGCTAATCATGAGCATCCCAGTAATAAATAGGTCTTGTTCATACTCCACTAATCCCAGTCATTGAGGCCCCGCTGTGGCAGCAGGAATCAATTACTGCAGCTGGACTCCCAGTGCAGGACGCTGCTGCTCCGAGTCCATCTGTCCTCACGTCCACACGTCCTTATGTCCACCACATGTTTCTATTTTGAAAAGTATTTGTAATATTAATTATTTGAAGAAGTCGTAAAGCTTTTTATCTCCAGTGTTCTGTGGCTCCGAGAGAATAAACCTGATGATGTCACTGTGAAGTTATCGGGGTATGAAAGCGTTTATAAAAGACGTGAATATAAGAGAGCATCTCATTCAACATGAGTCCCTGCAATGATCAGTTTCCAACTTGTAAATACTGAACATCCAAGTGGTGATGATGACTCACATTTTTCAGACTTGAAGGAAAAGATGTGCCGTCGTGGTGAATGTGCAAATTCATGATATCTCAGATGACCATCAGTCTCATCTGACAAGTTTCCTGACTGATGCTCATTCCTCCTGTTCATCACAAATCCTTTCATTGTGCTGTTGAAGAGAAAGCTGGAGACAGTCTAGCGTCCATGAAGAAACATACTCTTCATGTAAAGTCATCTGAAGCTGATGAAATAAGTCTTTTTAGAGCAGAATGAAGGCATGTGTGAATGTACGATGGGAACAAGAGAAATGTGGACACAGGATTTAAAAAACTGTGACACTCCTTTAATTTAAGAGCTGGTGTCAGGATGTGGTCACCTGTCACCTGATGTGAATATTGCAATATTTACAGAAGCTTGCAACTTTGCAAAATCCTGCAATTTTTCCACAAAAACTGTCATCAACAGAAGCTCTGCTGAAGGTTTTACAGCATAAAGTAAGACTTTCAAAATAAAACTGACTTACCAAAGACAGCTGTTCATTTCCAATCATTAGGCTCCGCCCCCTCTCCTCTCACCATCAAAACAAGCTGCTGCTAGTTCACCACAACAACAGGAAGTGATGAGGTTTGTGGGAAATGTGGTCTAATTAAAATGAGGAACATGTTCAATGAGTTTTGTCCGCTTCCAGCTGGAAGAGACTGAACTTGGTTTTAGTGTTGAATGTGATTTAAAGCATGTAAAGCTCTTATTCTGAAGGCAGATGTGTTCTTTGTTGTGACTGTGTGTGTGTGTGTGTGTGCGCGTGCGTGTCTCTCTCTGTGTGTGTGTCTGTGTGTGTGTGTCTCTCTCTCTGTGTGTGTCTGTGTGTGTGTGTGTCTCTCTCTGTGTGTGTGTGTGTGTGTGTGTGTGTGTGTGTGTGTGTGTGTGTGTGTGTGTGTGTGTGTGTGTGTGTGTGGATTGATTTAACCACAGTGTCGTCTTGTGTTGCCTTCTCGCTGCAACACTTGGAGAGCACAAAGGGAGGAGGAGTTATTCCTAGAAAACAGTTTTCCATCTGTGGTTAATGGAATGTGAAGGCTGTCCAGTGGGCTGCTGGACGGGGACGGGGACGGGGCCCCGGGCCGCAGCTTTAATTACACACGCAGAGAGACACAAAAAGAAGAGAAGTGCTCTTCATCAAACATCAGTACGTCTTCAAACTGGAGCAGAAGCTGCTGTTAATAAAGTGTAATAAGTTTTAGTTTACATAAAACATTGGTTTGAATTTACAGTAGTGAGTTGAGGTTTTACAAATCCACTTATTTTATATTTTCTACATCAGCGTGTCAATAAACAAATCATATTTTAGATTTAAAATATTCCTTTTGCTAATTTTGAAATATTTTAGTGAATTTTTTTTATTCTGTTAAAGAAAAGAGGAATATAGATGATAATATTATTGTACTAATGAATAATTGAACAACAAAATAATATGCAATATTAATAATATGTGCAAGTTAAAACAAACATCTCTGCAGGGAAAAAGAGATGATGATGGCCTGATCAGTCAGTCACATGGTGTGTGACCGACCAATGATGTAACTTTGATCGCTCAGACCTAGTTAGTTCACAGTTTCGCTGTGGCATCCATGGCAACAATGGGACTACATTTAACTTCCAAAACTCCAGAAACTGGTCTCCTTGGTTCCCAAACGTTTACAGAGTGTTGTTAAAGAAGAGGTGACGCAACTCAGTGGTCAACAAATTCAAAATGAGCAGATATTTTTCATAAAACAATAATTCTTTTAGTTTTAACATTTTATATTTTGTCTTTGGTCTATTTATTAATTAAATATGGGTTTACATGATTTGTAGATCATTGTATTGTTTTTATTTATATTTTATCCACATTTAGAAACCGGGTTGTATGAGGCTGGATAACATCCTGCAGCCTGATTTATTCTGGAGCTGCAAAATATTTAAGTATAGATCATTTAATAGATTTAAACTGTGCTCCTCCTCTGGTTATTCTGATTCTGTCGTCGGTACTATTTACAACAAAAAAACATTTTGTCGTTCAGAACCAAACTTCAGTACAAACCATGACTCTTCTTATGTTCACGCAGGAGTGAATCTCATCAGTCTCCTTCGGCCTGTTGCTTTTGGTATTTTATAGATAAAGACCGTGCTTTTATACCAGATCACATGCTGCCGTGTTTCTCTGATCATGTGATGAATCTGAAAGCAGCCGCAGTAGAAATCAAGAGGTTTCATGAGACAATATTATAGTGATTTTAAACATTTTGCAGTATGCAGAGTTTAACAGTAATATGCTATAAATTCTAACACACTTTGATTTATTACTTTATATTCACGGCAAAAGGGAAAAAAAAGTTTTATCTTATTAAATATTTGTATTTTTTTTTTTATTTAACCTTTATTTAACCAGGAGTCCCATTGAGATTAAAAATCTCTTTTTCAAGGGAGACCTGACGACAAATATGTAAAAAAAAAGGATACATTTTTAATTTATCAGAAAGTATCGATACTTGTTGTTTGTGTATTGATACATTATTGCCACACAAAATATTGTGTTACTGCTCCAGACATTTTTTTCCCTCCACCTCAGAAAATAGTTCCCTTTTAAAAAATGTTTTAATCCCAAATGATTTTGAATTGTAAGAAATTGCTGCTGATCCATTTCACTGCATTTATCATTGGAGGCCCCTTTTCTGCTTCCTTTACTCGTTTCCCACCATCCCTCACTCTCTGTGCTTTATTCTCTCTCTCACACACACACACACACACACACACACACACACACACACACACACACACACACACACACACACACACACACACACACACACACACACACACACACACACACACACACACACACACACAGAGTCTCTGCGTTGTACCACAAATTAACCCGTGTGTCTAATTTACGCTGCGTCTGATTGGACTGCGCATGTGTGTGGGGATGGTGGGCGATGGCGAGCGGCAGCCAATCACAGAGCAGCGTTCCTCTCGGGCTGTCAGTGAGCAGCATCGCCATGGTGATGTCATCCTCAGGCTGTGAGCCCTCCTTCCTTCGACAAAGCCTCCCGATTAGTGGAGGAGAGGAGAGGAAGAGGAGCGATGATCGATGATGATGATGAAGATGAGGCTGAGAGCACGTCAGAAAGAGATACAGCTGAAAAGACTGAAACAACAGCGACATCATCTGCTGAGTGTCAATAACAATAATTATAACACACATACATCAACTTTTAATTTGACTGTTTCCAAACTGTTTTTGGAGAAAATCCTGCAGAAAAATAGGTTTGGTTGGAATAATGTGCGTACACAGAAAAACTGATGTAAGGTGGTGAAGAGCTAAACCAACTTGATGTTCAGAGTTTCATTGTTGAACACTTTTTTTAAGGCAAGAATAAGTCTTAATAATTTTGTTGGTTGTAAATAAAGAGAGCCCAGCTGCAGATCATTGTCGAAAAGAAAAGATTTTGGATAAAATAATCTGCAGATCTGAATTTAAATACACGATTAAGGCGTCAGGAAAATGTTAAAAAAATTTATTATTATTATTATTATTATTATTATTATTATTATCAATAAATACTTGCTTTTACTCAGAAAAAAAAATGCCGTTTAAGTGTATTTAAAAAAAAAAAAAAATTCTCAGGTTTCCCTTTTTATTTCCTGGTTAAATTTAAAATTGTGACTTTATTTTGGAAAAAAAAAGTGTTCTTTGTTTTATGCCTCCTTTAGGTATTAATATGTAGTTTAAATAGATTCAGTTATTGTTTCCTTCAAGGTTTTTTTTTAATGATTATCATGTTATTAAATCTTTTATCTGTAGCGCTCCATGTGGCCAAAGGAGGCGCTGGTTTTTATAAAAAGGCTGCAACTGCATGTTTTTGCTAAGAGGCTCATCTGGTAATCTCTGGTGACTTGTTTCTGTCATCGCTTTGTCATCATCGCCCAGATGACACTCATGTCAAATGTTCCTGAGGGAGCACGCTGTGTGTGTGTGTGTGTGTGTGTGTGTGTGTGTGTGTGTGTGTGTGTGTCATCGGGGGTTACAGAGGTTAAGGGGAGCTAATTTCACGCCTTTTTATTTGCTCTGGTCTCAGGAGAGGAGCTCTCTATAAGCATTATCACTTCCAGCTGGTTCAAATGGGACAGACGGACGGGACCAACACACACACACACACACACACACACACACACACACACACACACACACACACACACACACACACACACACACACACACACACACACACACACACACACACCCCACAGACCTTTTATGGGTGTTAATTTACTTTTTTTTTCTTATTTGTGTTCTTGATGCTGAATTTCATTTAAGTTAAATGTATTGTGTTTCTTTTGCTCCACTTTTTAGTAACTATAATGGATAAAATGATTTTCTTATTTTTCTTTCTTTAAACATCTTTGTTCCATTGAGGGTCAGTTAGACATTTTAAACTTCTTTAATTTGGTTTTGTGGGAGGCTGTGGCTCAGTCGGTAGAGTGGGTCACACACCAATCAGAAGGTTGGCGGTTCGATCCCCAGCTCCTCCTGTCCACATGCCTAAGTGTCCTTGAGCAAGACACTGAACCCTAAGTTGCTCCCGATGGCGCACCATCGGTGTGTGTGAATGTTCTCCTGATGGCAGCACCTTGCATGGTGATCTGTCTCATTAGTGTGTGAACGGGTGAATGAAAACCATGTTAAAGAGCTTTGAGACCGAAAGGTGATAAAAGTACAGACCATTTATTTGTCTGTTTTCCTGTTTCAACATGACGATGCTGCTGTGCCCAAAAACCCATTTGTTCTCCAGTTTTCTGTGTAGAAACAGTTGTCGTGTGTTTTCAGGCTCTCGGAGGTTCAGGGTGCACACGATGTCATTATTTACTTTATGATGATTATTTACTGTTTCCTGCTGCATTCTGCTGGTTTTATAAAAGAGTCAGTGAGCAGACAGCTGTTAAACTTCTCTGAACATATTCATGGTCTACAGAGGATGAACCTGTACACGGTGTTAGTGTATTTATTGGGATGCGCTCCTCCCCTGCAGGTCCATCAGCGGTCCGCGGAGCGTCTTCGGGACTTGTGCTGCGCCAACCGGGGAACCTTCATCAAAGTGGGGCAGCACCTGGGAGCTCTGGACTACCTGCTGCCGGAGGAGTACACGTCCACGCTGAAGGTGCTCCACAGCCGAGCTCCTCAGAGCAGCATGGAGGAGATCCAGCAGGTCATCAGAGAGGACCTCGGGAAGGAGGTGAGTCCGAAACACGCCGGATGTCCGACACGACGAACGGCCGGATCGTTTTCTATGATCTCTGATGATGGCGATGGTCGAGGACGTCCGTCCCGTTCTCGTGAACACGATATCTCAACAACGCCTCGAGGGAATTTGGTCAAACTTGGCAAAAACATTCACATTATGCCAGTGATGACCTGATAAGCATTTGGTGTTTAAAGGTCAAAGGTCAAGGTCACTGTCATCTAACATTAACACATACCTGTGAATGCAATTTTTCAGGAATGTCAGGAATTTATTCAAATTTGTCACAAATGTTCACTTTGGCTCAGCAATGAACTGTTTAGATTTTAGAGGTCAAAGGTCAAGGTCACTGTGAGTTCAAGCTCTAAACTACTACTTGAGTGGTTAGCGGAGGCCAACAACCGGCAGGTTGTTTAAGATCAGGTTTCCGTGCGGTTAGATTTCCTCATCTCTCTCTGAAGTGTTTGTTCTGTCAGAAACAGAAACCAGAAGAGGATCCGTCTGACACTCTGTCCTCGTTTGATTTCATAACCAAGCCGTCCTCCTGGAGAAGCTGTTAATGCTGCTGTTAGCGGCGAGCGCAGCGTTTGCTCTCAAACTGCTTGTTATGACAGCCTTTTAGAGCCCGCGGGAGGACCAGCAATTATTCTGTTATTCTGCGATACAGTCCTTCTCCATCCATCGACACTCGGCCGCTCTGTGTGTGAAAGAAACAGCTTGTGTACTCCACGTACAACACATCAGAACATCCAGGAACAAAGGACATGTCGTTCCTTACAAGAAGACGTTTTCAGGTTTTATTTTTGTATTCTTTTATGTTTGGTGTGCGTTTCTCCTCGCTGATGTGTGTCGTTGCTTCTCCGTCTCGTTTCAAACTGTGTGAACAAACTGTGCGACGCAACGACCTGCCGGGAATCAGACGTGTGATGGAGCAAACCGGCTCGATAACGTAGAGCAGCGTGTCGTCGACGGGACCTCAGACCGCACACGTTTAACCAGCGCTACGAAACAGAGGACTTTATAGATCCCTTCATATCATATATGTAATAAATACAGGATGATGTCACACCAGTCACTTAAGATCAGCAATTTGGGGGGGACTAGATTTCATTAGTTAAATCTGATATTAGAACGATTTATTTGACACTTTGAAACCAGTTTGGTAGGGAACATCTGGGTAACTAGATACAGATGTTCATATAAAAGAAGCGGATTCAGCTGGCTTGGGTGGAGCTCAGCTATGTAAATACATTTTCCTAAACATGAGGAGCTCTCAGAAGATAAAAGGTTGGAGACCCCTGATAGATGCTGTATTTCCACAAGGATTAAATTACTTCTAGATTGATTATCATATTAAAGATTTAGTAATTTCATTTACTGCTCGTCTGTGTGTCTTAAATGGATCACATTGCTTTCACAGATAAGCATAGAACTTAGTGAAATAGAAACATGAAGCGCTGCCTCTTTGCTGCCGACTATCATTCAGTGTTACTTTAATGTGCTGCTTATATGTCATTCAGCTCCATGTACACCATGAATGTGCAATCACAGCCTTTTAGGTGCTGATGCTGAAGTGTGAGCGGTTCTCTGTGTGTCTGCCAGCAGCCGCTGACTCTCACTGCTCATCTCATGTTTACATCCTGAAAGCAGAAGGAAGTCACACAATAACAGGTGCTATACAGCAAGATACACACTGATAATCAGAGTAGTAATAATCAGGAGGGTGAGTGATAGTCACACTTGATCAGCTGAAGCTTGATGTTCAGGCTGAACCTCAGACTGTTTCTAAAAGAGTTCGTAGCTTCAGGTCTGTAAAATGGTTCTGATCCAGAAGTGTCTTCAGCTGCAATACCAGCGAGTGCCACTAGAGGTCGGCTCCAGAAAGCCTCCGGCTCCATAGACTCCCATTCAACTTCTCTCATCAAATCCAAAGTGAATAAAATGTGTCCATCAGTTATCTCGGTGTTGTTAGCTAAAGTCACTCCTTCTTCTTAGTTTTCTGGAGGTCCATCTGAAAATAATCCCTCATTCATTAGAAAAGAAGATTCAAGAACACCTGTTTTTGGGGGCGTGTCTGTTTGATTGACAGGCCTGCGGTGCAGTCAGGTTACAGCTATCGGTGGGCGGGACGTAGTATCGTCAGGTGTCCGATCAGATCGGTCAGATCCACCGCTGGCTCCTCCCCCAGCTCGTCCAAATATGGTCACTTCCTGCTCCAAACCGCTCCGAACTAACAAGATGGTGACGGACAGAATCTGAACTGGAGGATTCATAACGTTCACAAACCAACGATGACATCACTGATGGTTGATGACATCACTGATGGTTGATGACACCACTGATGGTTGATGACATCACTGATGGTTGATGACATCACTGTTGGTTGATGACATCACTGGTTGGTACTCGGGGTGAACTCGGTTCTCCTCACAGAAGATGATCAGTTATCAGCCTGGTGTTGTGTATTTTTATCGTTTTTTGAAGCTGAATTTTCCCTCCTGCCTTGTTTCTGTTTTTTAAGTGAAGTTGGGTTTCTTGTGGTGTGTGTGTGGGGCGTCATTATCCCTGAAAAGCCGTTAATATAACCCTCCGTGTACAAAGAGGCAGCAGAGTGAATGAGCCCTCCTCCCTCCTTAGAGCAGCAGAAGAAGTGGCGCTGATGAGCTGCACCAGGCGGCGGAGGAGGCGCAGCGTCGTTTCCGGTTCGCTGCTCAGGCTTCTTTTTTAACTCGTGTATGTGTCCTCGTGTCTCTCGGATATTCTCAGACACGAGCAGTGAGCAAAGAACGGTGTGTGTGTGTGTGTGTGTGTGTGTGTGTGTGTGTGTGTGTGTGTGTGTGTGTGTGTGTGTGTGTGTGTGTGTGGAGACGCGCTGCTTTCAGCACCATTTGTGGTGACATATGCATTCCCACTGTGAATGGAGCCTCGCCTGAGTTCTGGCTGTCACTTCCCCTCCACAGTGTGCAATATGTTGTTCTACCAAACAGAACCCGTGTCCAGGCCCAGTGGTACACTTACTCAGAGCTGGGGGTCTTGTCAGGACTTGTTGGACAAGTGTGGGGACATCTGTTGACACGGAGACTCAGGAAGTGGAAGTCGGTTGTCGTAAATCAAACTGGTACGATCCACGATGAGCCAAATAATAAAGCAAGGCGTGGGAGGGTGTTTTATAACACATTAGTCACATTTATTTACATGTTGAATCTCAGGTCAACGAGGAGGAGGAGGAGGAGGAGGAGGAAACCAGCTGGCCAACAGCGACCAGGACCCGTGGAGAAATAAGTGAAACCTGGTCCACCCTGCGGTCAGGTTGTTCCCGAACACTAGCCGGTTCCTCCCTGTCATCCATGTGTCATCAAATTATTAATATCAGCTACAACAGAGAGATTTGGGGGATTTTCAGAAATAATTGACACGACCAGTTGAAAATAAATGAATACACCATAAATCCAAAGAGTTTGAGCACCAACAAATAATGAAGGCGTCAAAGAGAAAAAACATTGATCAGTAGTAATGAGATGTAGGGATTATTTTCAGATGGACCTCCAGAAAACTAAGAAGAAGGAGTGACTTTAGCTAACAACACCGAGATAACTGATGGACACATTTTATTCACTTTGGATTTGATGAGAGAAGTTGAATGGGAGTCTATGGAGCCGGAGGCTTTTTGGAGCCGACCTCTAGTGGCACTCGCTGGTATTGCAGCTGAAGACACTTCTGCGGGTGTCAGGACTTTCTAGAGACCAGACTGTGTTCTCCTCTCCTCAGTGAGCTGCTCTCTTTCATTTCTTCTGTTCACTGCTCCAATGATTCTTGTGTGTTCACCCAGCCAGCAGCCTCACCGCCACCTTGACACACTGACACAGACACCGATGTGCTGCCATCCCACCGCGAGGCCTCGGGGGCCATTTTATTTGTGCCATAACTCATTTCGGGGAACGTATGTCACGGCGGGTCGGCCCTGTGGGAGCGAGAACCACACGCATACATTAGCATGTTTATTAACTGCACAGCTGAGATGGGTGGCGGAGCCGAGTGGGACCGACACCACCGACATCATAAACGGTCTGTTAGGAACAACCTGCTGTTTTTAACACTGTAAAAATGATGTAAATGTTAAAACTCTTCAAGCCTCAGTGGGATTTCTTAAAGTGACAGACTCATGTGAGACATTACACGTCTCCTTAACCCGTGAAAACACTCTGCTCGTCAGATCCCATCGGACGCCGGTGGGTGCAGACAATTTCATTCCATTTAGCATATTTGCATAATGAATAACTCAGCTGTTCCCACACAGGATCTGGTGCTGCTTGTATAATTCATCATCCGACAGCACCTTCCACAGGACCCGTGGTGGGCCTGCACCTGACGGGCCGACATCGTGTTCAAATTAGCCTCTTTTCATGTTCCAGTAGGGACAAACAGCGGGGGATGTCCCCCCACGGATCAGACAGGAATATGAAGGAAGAGGTCCCGTCTAAATACTCTCTGTACTAAACGAAGAGGAGTGAAGGCCTCGTTCCTGTGAGGAAATGTTCAGACCGGTCCGTGTTGTCTGCTGCGTCCTCATTTCTTCATCTTTCCTTGGTTTCTGTTCTTCTATTGCTGGTAAACGTTGTTAAACGGCTTCTTTTTTGTCCATTTTGTGGTTGTTGTTGTCATTTCCTACTTTGTGCAGCCTGCTGTGTTGTAGTCGTTAAAAAACATGAATATTCCTCAATATTTCCAAAGTGTTTCATAGAGTGCTTGTTGCGGGAGGAGAGTCCTAACGGAGGGGCATGATGTGCTCTACAATCAGGAGGATGCACAAACTGTTTTATTTAGAGAATTGACCGGATTCTCTTTGTTTTTGTCTGCCTGACTTCCTGCTTCCTCATCTGCTCTATTCAGCTGGTCGCCGTCTGTCTTTACCACCAAACGTTGGGATATGAAGCATCGACTTGAATGGCGGCGATCAGACGTAACTGGTGGAAAATAACCTCAACAAGCTTCAGATTTTAACATTTAGAGATGTTGAGAAAAATAATGACATCAGAAATTGTTTAATTGAACTTTTTCTTGTTCCCACAGAGTTTTCTGACTTCTGAATAATCAATAGTTACATGTAGATATAAACTAGTCTCTGCTGCACCGAGCTGCATGCATGTTCAAATCAAACAAACTGGGTTAAATAATACAAATGCAACAATTTTCTGATTGATGCTTTTTGCAAACGGAGTGCAGACACACTCTTTCTGTCTGTTTCATCTTCCAGATTGGAGATTGTTGTCACTTCGCTGGTGCACACACAGCTGAGGGGGAGCAGATCTCCTTCTGCACAGTCCGCAATGAAAAATAGACATTCAAAACTTAAAAGGACAACGTACATTCATTAAAAACAATAATAATATTATATATTGTAACTTTAAGAGAGAAGGAACCCAGTTGTGACGCTGGTAGTTGGTTGTAACACCAGGTGGTGTCGGTGATGTGCGTGAGGTCGTAGGTCATCAGATGTCCTCATCCAGGTGATCCAGCGGGCCGATCGCTGCACCGAGGAAGACTCCTCTGGTTCAGAGCCCCCCCCCCCGCCCCTCCTCGAGGTGACTCCTCTGTTCCAGAGGGCCCCCCCTCCCCCTCATCGAGGAGCATCAGGGACATTCTTGGTGGCTCTTCTTTGCTGCAGATGTACCTGCAGCCTCTCGACCTCTTCTACATGGCTGTCTTTCTCAACCTCGAGGACATCAGTGTGTGAGTGTAACCCCCCCCCTCCTGATCTGTCTCCGTCAGGCCGGGCGGCCTCGGGGCGATGTGGAGGCTCCACAGCATACAATAACTCTAATCAGTCCAGGTCCCGAGGGAGGCCTCTTTAACCTTCAAACCCACACACTCATTAATGTGTGTGTGTTCTGTGAGTCCACAGAGACAGGGGGGGGGTAATGAGGGTCTACCTCCGCTCAGAGGAAACACTGCTCGCTGCTGTGATGGAGTTGTGAAGGCACCACAGGAAACCTTCATATTCTGCATATTCAGCTCATATTAGGATGATTGTTACGGTGGTGATGAAACGGGCCTGATGATACCTGCTGGATCCACACGCTTCTCCTTCTGAACATTATTTCCTCTGTTTAGTTCATAGAAATTACTTACAGCACAAATTAAACTCATCCGTCCTCCTTCTGTAATTACTTCCGTCCTCCTGAATTAAAAATCCCGTTATCCATCAGCACGTTTTTTGTGGTCTCACCAGTTCTTCCTGGATGTGACATAAAGGCGCAGCAACATTATGTTCAACAGTCTTCCAGTATTGATGACATCACATGTTTACCTTCATGTGTCTGAACAGAGATGATGATAACCTCCCTCCCTCTCTGTCTCCTCCAGCTGGCAGATTTATTCGTGTCCTTCGAGGAGAAGCCTCGGGGTGCAGCCTCCTTAGCTCAGGTCCACAAGGCAGTGCTGCACGATGGGAGGACGGTGGCTGTGAAGGTCCAACACCCCAAAGTTCAGAGACAGAGCTCCAAGGACATCGTGGTGATGGAGGTGAGTCCTGAAGATAGAAAGAGAACTGAAACTGACACTTCTGCATCGGACTCATTTTTCAGACCTGAACCTACGAACACTTTTATGTCTAGTTTGTGGATTTAATCTGTCCCCATTGGACAGTAATGTCCAGGCAGGTGTGTTACCTGTCGGTCTCTGTCTGCGTCCAGACCTCCAGTTTGTCACCAGGTGTCTCGGCCTTCATCATCTTTGTCTGGTGATGGTGTCGGTCTGAACCGGGCTCAGAGAATCCTGCAGACGATCACATTCGAGGAACCTGAACACAAGACGTTCTACGACTGATCAGAAAAGCCGAGCAGCTTTAACTTTGGTGTTCTTTCATCCACTGACAGGATATCATGTCCATGAGTGTGTTGTGAGTCTCATCCTGTGTCCCGGTGTCCAGGTTCTGCTGACGGCTGTCCACTGGCTCTTCCCGGACTTCACCTTCATGTGGTTGGTGGAGGAGGCCAAGAAGAACATGCCGCTGGAGCTGGACTTCCTCAACGAGGGACGCAACGCAGAGAAGGTGGCCGACATGCTGGGACACTTCCCCTTTCTCAAGGTACACACACCAGTACACACGCACGCACGCACGCACACACACACACACACACACACACACACACACACACACACACACACACACACACACACACACACACACACACACACACACACACACACACACACACACCAGTCCCAGATGTCTTCGGTAACGTGAGTTCTCTGAGTTTCGGAGGTCCAGTCTGAGATGTTCCGGTACCGTTAATAGAGGTCAGACCTGGTATGAAGCTCCTTTGTGCTGCTGTCAGCTTCCCAAACTGGAACAGATGAGGCCGAGCACAATCCCACAAATCATCTCTCCTGCAGCAGAGCGAGTTGGACTTGGTGTCCATTATCATTTAATTTCCTGCTGTCCCTTTTCTTAATGTGCTCTGCTGGATGTGAATTAGACTTCTTTTTCCAGCTGTCTCTCTTTGTTCAGGTTTTAAACCCCGCGAGCCAAAACCTCTTTTGTTTTGTCTTTTTCTCTCTCTCGCTGGCTTCTTCTTATTCTGCGTGTTTTAATTGTATAAGTTGGTGTTTGACAGACAAAGGACTCGGCAGAGTGACAGATGGTTTAGTGTGAATGCCTTCAGTGGAGTCAGTAAAACTCTGGAGGTCCCAGGTGGAGTTTAAAACTCTAAAAATGAAGTTTGTAAAGTTTAAAGGGACGATAACTCCTGTTCTGTGGACAAACAGGTATTTTTATATTCATATACATCATTACGTTAAGATGGTTGAAGGTTGGGCTTCAGTAGCATTTAATCAAATCTACAAAATATTCAGTTGATCCAATTAAAATCCTCTGGAACCCTTTTTTTAAAAACAATAAACTAATGGGAAGAGTTTTCCAAATATGTTTGCTATTCATTTACTTGGATGTTTTATGTTTCACTCTTTGCTTTTCAAAAGAAGAAGATAGACGGTGAGCTGGATCAGAAACAGAACCAGAACCTGTAATCTAATGCACATCTGTAAGACATCTGCACAGCAGGATCATCTCCAGTCAAAGTGGTGCAAATCAACACCATCATTTAAATAATATCATAAAATTGAAGAGGAAACACATCATCATCCAGTGTCTTCGCTGCAGGTTCCCATGATCCACTGGGATCTGTCCACCAGGAGGATCCTCACCATGGAGTTCGCTGAGGGGGGGCAAGTCAACGACCGCGACTACATGAAGGAACACGGCATCAACGTCAACGAGGTACAAGACATCATCGCTGATCGTCTACAAAATCATCTTCTGCTCTTATTTACTGGATTGATTCAAACAGGAGTGTGTGTGTGTGTGTGTGTGTGTGTGTGTGTGTGTGTGTGTGTGTGTGTGTGTGTGTGTGTGTGTGTGTGTGTGTGTGTGTGTGAGGGACAAAAAATACTTTTATTAAAACAGCAGAAGTTTTTACCTTCTTGAATTAGTAATGATTCAATCAAATCACATAACAGGAAGAGATTACAGTGTAATGTTGCATTTACTAGAAAACAGTATAATAGTAATTCTAATAATAATGATAAACTTTATTTATACAGCACTTTTCAAGACAGTGTTACAAAGCTTAAAACTATAATTTTACAGTTTTAAGCTTTGTAACACTGTAAAACCAAGGCAGAAATAATAGAGAAAATCTCCAATAAAATATAATACAACAGTAAAAATACACAATAAAGCAGTAAAAAATGTCAGAGGCAAGAAGGTTACTGGGAATTTAAAAAACTAATTTTATATCAAACATTTGAAGCTATATTGAATTACCAGTCAGACCTGAACAACTCTGAGAGCAGCTTCACAACATCTACTCCCTCAACGTCCTGCAGACAAACATCCTCCTAAAAACTCTTCATGACTTTATGTCACGTATGAGCTTCTTCATTCTGTTGTTTTCTGATTCACTTTTTTATTCACTTTAAATGTTCCCCATCATAATTTGCAGGAGATGAGGGGACATCTTCAAACAGTTTTATCTGAATCAACCACTATTATTTATACCGTATATGATGCTGTCATTGATTAACAGAGGAATCACTCTGCTTCTAATCTCCTGCATTAAATATCAAATTTAAAACAGCATTAAAACTAATAGATTTCCTGTTGGTCTCCCCAACGTGAACACATGAAGGGACAGTGATGATGAGGACATAATAAACACACACACACACACACACACACACACACACACACACACACACACACACACACACACACACACACACACACACACACACACACACACACACACACACACACACACACACACACACACACACACACACACACACACACACACACACACACACACACAGGATGGATAGAATTATTAGGTGGCAGTGGTGCATGCTGGGCCGTGTGTCTGTGTGTGTCATCAGAAGATGGATGAGGACCCGAACAGACTTCCTCTGAACTCTTTATGTGACCAGAATGGAGCAGCGCTGCGCTCTGATTGGTTCACTTTCTTCACACATATTGTTCAGATTTGAGATAAAACAGCCTGAACTGAATGTTTCAAGAAGTCGGCTGCAGCAGAGTTTCACACACAGTATCTGAAGCTCATTCTAATATAAGAAAATATAAAATATTAATATCTGAGGTTTGAATCATCATTACTGAAAAAAATTATAATAAAAATGGATCCTATAAAATGACCCCTATCAGTGGTTTGATGAAATATGATCCAGGACGGCCGATATAAATCAAACTACCACAATAAGTTAGAAAGTAAACAATAAAGGAGTGAAGCTGAAATGAGACGGGTCTCATGTGCAGAGGACAAAATGAATCAGCTGGAGTCATGAGATGATCTCTTCTACATCCAAATATCAGAAATAACCTGAGACTGGAGGAAGAGGAGGGAAGACATGTGATGGATGTTTGGATTCATATCCATCATGTAAAACCATCAATCCATCACATGAAGAGATAGAAGACACTGAGGGTCTGATTTATTAAGATCTCAAATAACGGTACTAAATTGCGTGTTCCTTCCAAAAGTTTGCAAATTGTTCTCGAACCTGTTTTGCGGGTGATTTACTGAGTAATTGCGTCACTGATATCAGGTGCAAATCGCTGCATTTGAATGAGGGTTTGTGTGTTAAAGTGATTCCAGCAATGGAAAACAGAGCGACCGCAAAAGGAAAAAGGAAATCTGATCCCATTGAAATTAAGAAATATAAATATAACAAGAACAAAATGCTTTACAGGAGATCATCAGCAAGAAAGTCAATGTGGGAAAAACAAAAAGGAGAAAAAAAGTCTTCAAAATAAAATGTGGGTAAATAAAAGAGGATGTGGATGAGATCCTCTAACAGACACCGATCAGCAGGTCCAGATCTTTCTGTGATGAGCAGCTGATGTTTCATGGAGTTCCTGGAGGTCTCGTGAACCTGATGAAGCTACCTGTGAATTCTGCAGGACTCATTCAGGATGTGACAGCTCACCTGAATAACAGGACTGGAGGGAGATCCAAGCAGAGATATGCTGGAACCACCCAGAGGCAGCAAAATGCTGAGTCGGAAGAAGTTCTGACTTTGCTGGTATCTCGTGGCTCCTCCTTGTTGTTGGCTGTCAATCATCTTTCTGTTCATTCAATAACTCAGAAATATCATCGCTGGACAAACGAACTGTCTGAATAATGTTTCCCTCCATCATTTCATAAATGTTTAACAGGTGTGAAACCTTGTTCTCTACGTATTCTCTGGTTTCCTGCGTCTCCTTCACAATAAGAGCAGCCGTGTCTCCTTCACAATAAGAGCAGCCGTCTCTTCTGATGTTAAAACCTTCAGTCGTACTAAAATACACAATAATCACTTCTCCAGTTTCTACTTCCAGGTTCAGTAAATATCGTTGCGGGTGATAAATTTTTCTATTTGCATGTTTCCTCTCAGTATTTTACACCTTCAGGGAGAAACGTCCAATATTACATAAGATGGAGGAAAACATGCAGAATGGACAACGTGTGTTAAATTGTACATTTGAAAGATGCAATCATCGCTGCACGTCGTTGGTAAATCTGATGGATATTTTTTGGGGGTGGTATTGAGTTTACACACACAGACCTTCAGTAAATCAGACCCTGAGAGTGATGACCAAAAAGCTGCTGCTGCTTTAAAGAGACCAAACATGGATTCATTGCTTTGTGTGGAAATACACTGCAGAGTCAACTCACTCACTTTAAAACATCGGCAGTCGCTGCAGGAGCTTTTTGTGATAGTTTTGATCCATTTTTTTTTTTTATTTTGTTGCAGTTATTCTAAAAAAATTGCACAAATTTGTGGAGTTTTCAGTGATTTTTTTTTTTGGCGGTGAGAATGCAGGAATTAGAAAAAAGTAAAGGAAAACAAATTGTGACTTTTTTTCTTTTTTATAAAAGTTAATCAGTCATTTTGTTCCCAGCAGTTATTTATCCATGTAAAGTTAAACCTCTATTTTATATACACTCCAAAAATATAAATTCAAAGCTTTTGTTTATCTTTTTTTTCTAATTTGTTGGAATCAGTGTTTGTGAGTTCCTCACCTTCATGACGTCCATCCACCTGACAGGTGCAGCTCATCCAGATGCTCATTAAACAGCAGCAACTCTGAAATGTGCAGAATTTTAACAAATTCATCAACAAAATTTCCCTTTCTTTTTGTATTTTGATCCAGCAAAATACAGCATGCCACAGGTGCACCAGGTGAGTCGGGTCAGGATGTTATCTGGAGGACCGAGCTGTGAACTGTGTTTATGAAAATATGAAAACTTTTTTTTTTTTTTTCACTTTATTAATCCCCGAGGGGAAACTTCTTCTTCGCTACAGCAGGGGGGCTCTCTTTAAAGGTCAGAATTAGGTTGAGACATTTAATAATGAGGGTTAAGATTAGAATTACTGCACGTCGTCTGTGGAGGTCTAAACAAATACACAAAGACAGCGTGTGTGTGTGTGTGTGTGTGTGTGTGTGTGTGTGTGTGTGTGTGTGTGTGTGTGTGTGTGTGTGTGTGTGTGTGTGTGTGTGTGTGTGTGTGTGTGTGTGTGTTTTTCCCTGTCGGGTGGTGTCCACCAGCGCCAACGCTCTGATTAACCGTGAATCACGTCTGCAGTTTAAATCCAGAAAATAAAATTAGCATGTACACAAGAGGAAAATACGGAGCTCAGAGGAAGTTTAATTAGACGGACCACAGTCCTCCTCTCCATCACTGACTCCCTCCGCTGCTGCAGGATGAAGGAACTAGTGAAGCAGCAGGTGAACACAGGTTACCACTTTAAACAAACACATTCATCACCATTTATTCACATTTACTGATGCACACAGTGTATGTTGGTCATTTGTTCTGAGTATAAACATTTGATGATCGTAAAGTTCATAGTGTGTTTAGTATGAAGAGGGAACAAGAAACAGAGATTTAAAAGAGTGATTGATTGAGAATAAGGTGTCAAATCATCATCAGATGGAGTTGAAAAATACAAAAAATGGTTCTGATCCAGAAGTGTCTCCAGCTGCAATACCAGCGAGTGCCACTAGAGGTCGGCTCCAAAAAGCCTCCGGCTCCATAGACTCCCATTCAACTTCTCTCATCAAATCCAAAGTGAATAAAATGTGTCCATCAGTTATCTCGGTGTTGTTAGCTAAAGTCACTCCTTCTTCTTAGTTTTCTGGAGGTCCATCTGAAAATAATCCCTCATTCATTAGAGAAGAAGATTCAAGAAGACCTGTTTTTGGGGGCGTGTCTGTTTGATTGACAGGCCTGTGGTGCAGTCAGGTTACAGCTATCGGTGGGCGGGACGTAGTATCGTCAGGTTTCCAATCAGATCATTCAGATCCACCGCTGGCTCCTCCCCCAGCTCGTCCAAATATGGTCACTTCCTGATCCAAACCGCTCCGAACTAGCAAAGATGGTGACGGACAGAATCTGAACTGGAGGATTCATAACGTTCACAAACCAACGATGACATCACTGATGGTTGATGACATCACTGATGGTTGATGACACGACTGCTGGATGAAGATTAATATTCACGATGTGTACAACCAATTCTTTATGAAAAAGATAACAAACCTTTTAGTTCTATAACACTGATGGGAGATTGATGACTGTTTCCTGGTTCGTGGTCATGACATCTGGATTTAATTCCTCCATTGTGTCTCCAACAGATCTCTGAGAACCTGGGGAAGATGTACAGTGAAATGATCTTCGTCCACGGCTTCGTCCACTGCGACCCTCACCCCGGCAACGTGCTGGTCCGAAAGAGTCCTCGCACCCAGAAGACGGAGATCGTCCTGCTGGACCACGGCCTGTATCAGGTGGGACGACTCCAGAAACTCCTCCTCATATTGAGCTCCATTTTTCATGCTGCTGGTTGAGACCTTGAGTAAACAGGAACAACACGGACATCACACACACACACACACACACACACACACACACACACACACACACACACACACACACACACACACACACACACACACACACACACACACACACACACACACACACACACACACACACACACACACACACACACACACACACACACACACACACACAGACACACACACACACACACACACACACACACACACACACACACACACACACACACACACACACACACACACACACACACACACACACACACACACACACACACACACACACACACACACACACACACACACACACACACACACACACACACACACACACACACACACACACACACACACACACTTCTTATTAGAGCTGCAGCCCGATAAAAGCTTTTTGATAAACAACTCATTTGATGTTGTTCTTCGCAGAGTGCAGCGTCCTGCGTCTGAATGCAGCGCGGCCTTAATCACACAGGCGCACGTGTACACTCTCATGTTCCACACACACACACACACACACACACACACACACACACACACACACACACACACACACACACACACACACACACACACACACACACACACACACACAAACGGTTCCCTTGGACTTCCATAATGGTACCAATTTATTCCTAATGACTTCTGATTTCAGCTGCCATTTTGGACTAGAATATTAATCCAGTTGTTATACACACACACACACACACACACACACACACACACACACACACACACACACACACACACACACACACACACACACACACACACACACACACACATTTGTCTCCAGGGCGATTACCAGGAGGGAGCTACACGCTGTGCATGTGTGTAGCGTGTTGTAGTCTGGAGATGACAGACGGCTCTGAGCTGTTTCTTAAAGAATAAATGTGAAGATTTGGTTTTTGTTTTCATGTAAAAGAGTTCAATGTTTGCAGAGGAAATGTTTACATCTGATTATTATTTTAACACATTTTATTAAGGTTGATTAAATAATGATAGCAGATAGTTGATGACAAAGAACGAACGAAAATGCAGAATTTAAATAGCTCAATAAATATCTCCTCAGAAAGAAGACGTAGACTAAAAGACTTAAAGCCGTTAAATTCTTGGTAATATTGTGAGCGCGTCACCTGATGAGGACAGAAAAAGAAACTTCATAAATGTTCAGTTTTCCCACTTGTTGTTAAAATGAGAACATTGACGGCTGTGAAAACACTTCTTTTCTGCATTTATTTTGAATTTATTAAGAACAAAATTACAAATAATATCTGGTCCAGCTAGCCTCCTCTAGGACTGTAAGTGCGTGACTATCCGTGGTGTTACGGTACGGGTGCTCAGAGCGACCAAAAAGGACCAAAAGAGACCCGACTTCACCAAATGGGTCATTTAATAGAACTAGAACAAGTAGAAACTACATTATATTACATATTATATGAAACTCAGTTCTAATTCTATTTTCCCATTGAGGAGGTGGAGTGATGTTTGTAGTGATGAGCAGGATGTGATGTTTTCCTCCTTTTTGCCTTATTGTGAGCAGCATCGAGCTGCAGCGTGTTCAGACACGATGACATACGTGATCCCGGCGTGACGTCATGTCAGGAATGTTAGTCTTCCTCAGTCTTCATCACAAGTTTGGTGGGGTGGAGGTCAGGTGACTGCTCCACTGGGCAGGAGTCCTGTCTTTAAAACACATGAAAATAAAAGGCAAACCATAGACACATAAACAACCCGTCCTCTGCTCCCTGCAGGTCCTGCAGCCGGACTTCCGGTTGGACTACTGCCGTCTGTGGCAGGCTCTGATCCGAGGACACATGGCCGGCGTGGAGCGCTACAGCCGCAGGCTGGGAGCCGGAGACCTCTTCCCTCTGTTCACCTGCATGCTGACCGCCCGGTCCTGGACCGCCGTGAACGCAGGGATCAGCTCGGTACCGGTCACCAACTCTGAGGTAGGATCACCTCTCTCACACACACACACACACACACACACACACACACACACACACACACACACACACACACACACACACACACACACACACACACACACACACACACACACACACACACACTCACACACACTCACACACACACACACACACACACACACACTCACACACACACACACACACACACACACACACACACACACACACACACACACACACACACACACACACACACACACACACACACACACACACACACACACACACACACACACACACACACACACACACACACACACACACACACACACACACACACACACACACACACACACACACACACACACACACACACACACACACACACACACACACACACACACACACACACACACACACACACACACACACACACACACACACACACACACACACACACACACACACACTCACACACACACACACACACACACACACACACACACACACACACACACACACACACACACACACACACACACACACACACACACACACTCTCTCTCACACACACTCACACACACACACACACACACACACACACACACACACACACACACACTCTCACACACACTCACACACACACACACACACACACTCTCTCTCTCTCACACACACTCACACACTCACACACACACACTCTCTCTCTCTCTCACACACACTCACACTCTCACACACACATACAGCTCTGACACATTGTTATTGTCCTGAACTCTAAACCGTGTGTCTCCAAACGTGAAAACGAGGTGACGCCATCCTGCACAGCTCCTCAGTCAGAGTTTCCAGCTCCTGCTGTGGAAGGAAATGAATAAAACGACTCTTTATGATCAGAGTTTGAAGCCTTCGGTGCAGGAAATGTGTGCAGGGACCAACAGGAAGTGGGCGTGGCTGGTCGGTGGAGATCTTGGCACCGGAGGGACTTCAGTGGACTCCATCTTTGAGTCCAAAAACACAGAAGCGTGAGGAACCCCACAGAGTCTGTTTGAGAGGGAGGACGGAGGGAGAACGGGTGGAGGACGGAGGGAGAACGGGTGGAGGACGGAGGGAGGACGGAGAGAGGACGGGTGGAGGACGGAGGGAGAACGGGTGGAGGACGCAGCAGCTTAACATCATCTCATCAAGACTTCTGAATCCTGTTGGGCGTGTCGTGAGACGAGTTTATGTTCTATTACATCAGATGTTAACAGAAAGGTTGATATTTTCCTGATCATTGATTTCCAGAGTCCTCCAGTTGAAAGCTGGTCGTCTCTTCAGGTGTCCTACGAGTCCATCTGCTCTCCACACATTTATTTATAATTCTCTTACGCAACATTTGGAAGCAGAAGTCCGAGCCAACGGTCTGCTGCAGCGAGACGCCTCCTCACGAGACCGACGCTCCGAATAAACGAATAAACAGTTCACAGAAATAACAATAAAAACAAGTTCATGATATTTTTGTGTCTGAGGGAGACCGGCAGTGTTACTGACCTGTTAGATATCTGCGTAATGTTTTAATATTACACATTAAAATGAGGAAACAACATTTAAACTGCATACAGGACGTTCAATCAGCTGACTGTAGGAAGACTAATAACTTCATTCATCTTTTAATTCTTTATGACAAGTTTCATTTTCAAATACTTTTATATTTCATGTGTTAAACTTTATAATCACCAAGGAAGTATGAATTTAATAGAAAAGAACACTCATGTTGGAGAAACAATATCATTTCGCCAAAATCATATTATCAGTGTGGAGCCTGAACTTCAATTTGACATTTAAAAACTTACCAGAAGTATAAAAACTGTTCAGTTCACGGAGATATTTTATTTTTGTCCCTCTTTCCAAACTATATTTTGGCCATACATTGATTTCATGCTCTGCGTTGCTTCTCCTGATATCCTGCCTGTGAGGCGTTCAGGTAACATGGTAAACTGTAGCGTCTACTGATGATCTGCGTGTGATGCGTTTAGGGGACATCTGTAAATTATAAGTGCAGAAAACAAGCTAGTTTTTCTCTCCGCATGCAGTTCGATCACACACAACTGAATTATCAACCTCATGGAGACTGTTGTAAATTAAAATATTGCTGTTGGAGGATTGAATTATTTACTTTTTATTATTTGCAGCTACATGTTGATAAATGATGTTCCTCAGCTGATAAAGGCTTTAAATTACAGAACAAACAGCACATTTGGTCGTTTGACGCGGAGGACTGACTGGTGTAAAGTTTCTGTTGATGGATGTGACTCCCTGCTGAGTTTTCCTGGAACAGCTGCTGGTCTGTGAACGCAGCAGTTTTGGAGGTTTGACTGAAGCTTCAGCAGCGATGCAGCGGTTGTTCCTGACTGTCATGGTGACTTGTTTCAGAAGCACTGAGTGGAGAGAGATGTTGGGAACCAGAAGGGTGAAGTTAGTGGAGTCGGGAGGATTTTATATCTCATCTCTGAGATCCTTCAGGAAGAGTTTGCTTTGCTTTGAGCAGCAGGCGGTGACTTCTTGCAGCCACGAGGTCAGAGATGCTATCAGGTTGGAAATGAATTATTCAGATGTGCAGAAGTTGAGTTTTCTGACAGCAGAGGAAACTCAGCGAGCCTGAGGCTGCACGCTGCAGCGGTGAGGAGCTACAAGGATTCACCTGGATGATGTGTTCAAGGTCTGCTGGCTTCACAGACACCGGAACACGCAGCTTCGGCTCGACGCCGCACAGCATCATAAAAACAGGATGTAGAAGGACCTGATCGGACTTCAGCTTATTGATTTATTATTGTTTGTTTTCATGCATTCCTCAACACAAACCTTCCAGTGTGAATGTGTTGAAGGTTATTCTTCCCTCTTCAACCCACCTGTTGATGCTGGAACATCAACCGCCTGCTCCTCCTCGTCTTCTCCTTCCCGCTCATGTCTCCTCTGTACTCTTTTTTTTTTGTCTCCAGTCTTATTCATGTCTGGTTTTAAAGTCCTGCTCCTAACAAACCACGGTGCATTCCATTAGTGTTAATGCAATCACACGCATGCAGCGAATGTTGAGTGCTTTTAGAGCGCAGCTTCCTTTCACATGCAGGAATATTTTATCTTTTTAATGAAGCCTTCTCTCCCAAACACTGAAAAGAAAGTAATTAGTCCAAAATATAAGCAGCTGCTGGAACGACAGGTTCACTATATTTTGTTATATTCTTCTGTTTAAATTCAAACTGAACTCTTCCTCATGTTTATTTGCTGTCTTGATAAATTCAATTGAATGTATATTTCCATCAGGACAGCATTAAGTCCTCTTCACCGCTCTGCTGCTCTCTTTGGAAAAGAATCATTCTCCTTCTAATTGTTTTTATTTATTTATGTTAAACTACATTTAATAATTCTCCAGTTTTCTCTCTTTCCCAGTGCATGCTGGGAAGTCTGCGAATATGCTCGTGCTTTTTGTTTAGAAACTCAATTCAACTCATTTCATGTTAAAATCTTTAGATCAGTTGAACACGTGTTTAAAAGTCATAAAAATAATTTTACACAATTAGTATAAAGACTGCAGACTGTTTTTTGACCCTCACGTGACCAGCTGCTGATTTTCGGGCAGATTTCACTACCTTCACTTTTAAGCTCATATCTTGGTCATTATAGTTTCTATCGATTCACGCTGTGTCTTGTTTTTGTCAGAACAGTCTCAGCTATCTAAATCTTCCATCATTTTATTTGATAATACTTTCAGATTTTACATATTAGTGTTTATATAAAAGAAAAATGTTTGTCCGATACAATTGTGATGTTTTTACATGTATGTCACCAGATGATGCTGTCAGTAGAGATGTGTTTTCATAGTTGTGTCGAGGAGATTGTCTAGAATCTGGAAATATCTGAACCATGTTTGTAGGACACTGTATGACTCAGCAGTTTGAGAAACTAGTGCTGAGTGCCTGAAGGAGACAAGTGTCATAGTTTATCATTCAGTTACATCTGGAACATATTTTGACCACAACTTTTGTGAGATTGTTATGGTGGATTCTTTCTGCATCGCTTCGTAACACAGACGAGACTCTGACACTGTTGGAGAGCTCAAGTCGTTGAGTTTCATCGGATTCGTGCTGCATCCCTCGGTGGTGAAAACTATCTGAGCTGTTTAACCCAGAAGAAGAGGTGAACATTTGGCTTCTGAAGGTGATTCAGAGCAATTAGAGCGATTACATACAAAGTCGATGCAAAGACATCCCGTTTCTGAGTGAAGCAAAACCTCCAAACTGACGAGTCGGCGTGTTTGTTGTGTACAGTTCATGCTGCCTGCATCCAGCTGCTCTTCTCTGCTGAGGACAGACAGCATTGATAAGAGCTCATCATGCAGTCGCTGCTGGCATCCTTCCTCTCTGTCTCTCCCTGTTTTCTGTCTGCGGTATGAAATCAGCTGTGCGACTCTCCAACCCGCCGCCGAGAGAAAGAGAAATCACCAGCGCAGATTCCGCCTCCCCCAAATGAATTCTCTTTGCCTTTTGCACGGCTTATTATCGCGCCACTCGCAATACAATATGTCCTTATTGAAGCTTTCAGATGCAAATGAGAGCTCTGTCACCTTCTCTGTGTCCTGCTGACAGCTGTGAGGCCGGCTACCCAACCTCCTATAATTACTACTAATTGTTATTCCCCAAGCAGGACTGAGCCGAGCCCTGCAGAACACCCAGCGCTCCCTCGTTTGGACCGGAGAGGTGGGTGGGGGGGGGGGGGGGAGGGTTATGTCTTTAAGCCTGGTAACTGTTGGTTTGGATTTTTTACGTAAATAAAGAGGAAATAGAGACGTGTGAAGTACCTCATTACGTTTGAAGAGAAATGCTAACTGCTAACGGAGGAAGTGGTGTCACAGTGAAGTAGTCAGCAGTCAGAGCTAATTCAGAAGTACCACAATAGATAGTAGCTTATTGACTCCATTCGAAAAGCATTAACTTCTTTCTAGAAATGCTAAGTCCGTTTTTGGGCCTTCTGGACATTATTGCCTAATTATTAATAATAATAAACCTCTCTGGTGTCAGGACGTCTTCTGCGGTTTCCACAATTTATTAAACAACGTCTGTTAATCAGACGACATCTGGTCACGATTTTTCTATTTTTGTAGAGAAATGACATGTTTGTGGCTTTTATCCGATCTACTAGAGGATACCGTGTCGGTGGTGTGCTTTCCCTCAACTCTGCATGAAAAGTGCACACGTGTGAAAGTGACGTAGATTTTAGTCAGGAGATCTTTTCATGGCCAAGTAGTTCCTCATACCATCACAGATGCTGGCTTTAGAACTGAGCTGATAACAAGCTGGATGGTCCCTCTCCTTTTAACCTGGAGGATGCAGCGTCCATGATTTCCAAACAGAATCTCAGATTGTGATCCATCAGACCTCAGGACAGTTGTCCACTTCACCTCAGTCCATCTTCAATGATCTCGGTCCAGAGAAGGCGGCGGTGTTTCTGGATCATGTTTCTATCTGGTTTCTTCTTTGGAGAGTTTTAACAGCATTTGTGGACGCAGCGATGAACTGTGTTCACAGACGATGGTTTTCACAAGTGTTCCTGAGCCCATGCAGTGATTTCCACTCCAGAATAGTGTCTGTGGTTCATTTTTAATTAAATATGGGTCTACATGGCTGGCAAATCATCATATTCTGTTTTTATTGACATTTTTCACGACATTTATCCCAACTTTGTCTGAAACATTGTTGTTCTGCAGATCTTTTTTTTGTTTGGCTTTCTGTGAATATTGTCTCAGTTAGTTCGTCACACTTTGACCAGAAGGGAGCTTTTAATGCGCATTTTAATGAAATCCAATTAGAATATGGCCTCTACAAAGTCAGAATAACAGCTCATCTGTTCTCTGTGCGAATAGGTGATGTTATAAGTGTGTAGATATCATTTCTCTGTTCATCATCCAGTCCAGCCCCGGTGGGACTTGGTAGTGTGTGTGTGTGTGTGTGTGTGTGTGTGTGTGTGTGTGTGTGTGTGTGTGTGTGTGTGTGTGTGTGTGTGTGTGTGTGTGTGTGTGTGTGTGTGTGTGTGTGGGTAATGTAGTTGAGTCAGATGTTTGTTTGTTTGCTCGCATCACTTCCTGTTGGCTGCAGACGGAGACGGACGGACAGACAGAGTTTATCTGTGTCACAGTGTTGACTCGTTGTCTGTCCCTCACTCTGCCCGTCAAATCTCTGTTGATGTGGACTGACATCTCTGACACTACTGCTGTCACACACACACACACACACACACACACACACACACACACACACACACACACACACACACACACACACACACACACACACACACACACACACACACACACACACACACACAAACAGGCCACAGAGATACACACACAGGAGTTTAGGATTATTGAATTATTGAATATTTATTCATATAAACACCTGAGAATAAAATATGTGCAGCCACGTGTGAAGAAAAAGTTTTTAGAAATATTAGACCTCCTCTGTCTCCGTTCAGTGAAGGTCTTTGGTCTCAATGTGAACGTCCTCCTTGATCTCTGTCTGTCTGTCCACTTACACCTGTTTGACACATACTGTATCTGCAGCTTTGATTATTTTACCCAGAAATCAAAGTTTTTTTGGTGTCCAGTGTTTGACACATGATAAACACACGGGTTCTTCTCCCAGCAGCAGCATGGTGCTACTTAGTGAACCGTAAAAACAAAATGCAGCCATGTTCATTTCCTTTACTTTGACCAAAAACACTTCGGTCGTTTCTGCTCCTCTAACTTTCACCTCGTGGTTTTCTTTCCGAGAAAGACTTTTTGAAGCTCTGTTATCTTCTAGTTGAGCTGGAAATCGATTCTTGGGGACGTCATATTTGTTGTGGAAATGCAACAATTTCCTTTAAATCTTGTGCTTATTAATTTGATACTTTCTATCGTTTCATGCTGAATCTTTTTCTTTTAAGACACAGTGATGACAGATTATTCTGACAGTGTCCAGCTGTAGAAATGTTTATTTTTATTCAGTTTTAATGTGAGCTGTGGATGAAATATATCCAACACGTCTGATCTTTATCAGCTGTTTGTTTCTTGAAGGAGTTTTAGATGATATAGACGGTGTTTGTGTGTCCTGGTTGTTCAGTTCTCTCCTGACGCTGCTGTCTGTCTGCAGCCTGCTGACTGACGGAGGGTTTGTAATCCTGCCGTCCACTTTGTTCCATGACTAACTCTGTAATTTAGGCCCGTTGATGTGCAGCAGGGAAACGGCCTTTGAAGTGGAGCAGAGAAAGACACTGAAGCTCGCATGGCGACTCGAGCCGCCGTCTCCGACATCAAAGAGAACAAATAGAGTTCATCGTCTCTGTCTCCCTTCATCACTTCTGTTTTTTTACACTCTGTCCTTTACGTCTTTATATGTGTTGAAAACTCATTTTCCGACTCCCGTCCTTCCCCAGATATTGTTGTTTACTTCTTCTCCTGTTTTCCTTCCTTGTCCTGTGAAGACGTAGAACCGCCGAGGTCTGTGCCTCCAGGATGTCTCACATGTCCATAATCAGAGACAGCATGTCTTCTTGTCTGTCCCCCTGCAGGACGTAGAGATCCGGACCAACGCCGGTCTGTACCTGCCTCAGATCAGCGAGCTGCTGAACCGAGTTCCCCGACAGATGCTGCTGCTGCTGAAGACCAACGACCTGCTGAGGGGCATCGAGACCACCTTACAGACCCGAGCCGCGTCCTCGTCCTTCATCAACATGTCCCGCTGCTGCATCCGGGCCTTGGCCAGGTCAGAACCACTCCTCGCTCTTTCTACTTCAGTTTAAACCTAGTGAGATGTTTTATTTTATTCTAAAGGGAATATTCAGTGTAAGAACAGTTCTCCAGTGTGAGGAAGTATTTTCTCCACTAGTTGACTCTGAAACAGAAGTGAAGTCACCTGTATGTCTCTCTGAATTCACACCACAGCGACAGTTATGTTAGATATGTTGTATCTTCACACGGCTGCTCCTCTTCCAGCTGACATGGACCGTTCACACAGTAAATAAGAGGTCCGTCGGTATCTAACCTCGGTTCCGGTTCAGTCGGAGAGGCTGACAGACAAGCAGCTCATCTTCAGACAGAGAAAACAAAAAGTCTCTCAGAACCACTGAACAGGAAATTGATCCATCGAGTAGAAGGGTGTGGAAAAGTTACGAAGAAAGAAAGAAACCACGGAGGGACTTTAAATGAGCCAGAGGGGGAGTCGACCACACAAACAAGGATCGGTGACGTCGGCGCCGGTGTCAACAGATCAGAACCAACAGCTTCGAAAAGGACTTTAACAGGACAAAAATATAGAGACATATAGTGTGAAATAAAAGCTACCAGCAGTTTAAACTGTAAAGTAGTAAAATCCTCTCGAGTTCGTCTGCTGGTAACAAACTTCTGTTATTATTGTAGAAATAGTGTCAATGTAGATGTTTCTAAAAGTGGAAGCAGAGCTGAATGACGTGTTCAGAGGTTAAAGAGTCTCAAACACACCGCGAGTCTCCAGCAGCGAACAGGAAGCTGTCACGACCTCCTCGGTTTGAACCGTCAGCACAATCTCTGGCCCATTGTCATGTTGTCATTCTGCTGCAGACGCTCCATGAAATCATCGCAAAACATCATCGTTTAGTCACACACACACACACACACACACACACACACACACACACACACACACACACACACACACACACACACACACACACACACACACACACACACACACACACACACACACACACACACACACACACACACTCGCACACACTTGTACACATATTAACAGCACCAGTGTTCAGTATTAATTAGGAGGATCCTGCTGTTCCTTGACTCCACCGTCCTGTTCCTGTAGGAGAACCTTTACCTGTCTCAGGTGTTCCTGTAGGAGAACCTTTACCTGTCTCGGGTGTTCCTGTAGGAGAACCTTTACCCGTCTCGGGTGTTCCTGTAGGAGAACCTTTACCCGTCTCGGGTGTTCCTGTAGGAGAACCTTTACCCGTCTCGGGTGTTCCTGTAGGAGAACCTTTACCCGTCTCGGGTGTTCCTGTAGGAGAACCTTTACCTGTCTCGGGTGTTCCTGTAGGAGAACCTTTACCTGTCTCGGGTGTTCCTGTAGGAGAACCTTTACCTGTCTCGGGTGTTCCTGTAGGAGAACCTTTACCTGTCTCGGGTGTTCCTGTAGGAGAACCTTTACCTGTCTCGGGTTGGGTGTTCCTGTAGGAGAACCTTTACCCGTCTCAGGTGTTCCTCATTTTATTCGTTCACTTTAAAGTGTAACTCCAGTTTATTATTTCTTATTTACGTGGTTTTGTGGCTCCGTGTTTCAAAAACAAAACAGCATGTGAACAACGTGCAGTCTGGTCCGATAAGTATGTGTTGTGGTAACTGTTTGCTATAAATCGATTCTTATTCTACGTTTTTAATGATAAAATGTATGAAATCAAAGTTTTATTTCTGAGAGGAGTTATGTTCGTTGTTTTTGTTCACTGATGCTGTAAATATTCGGTTATTGTTTGGAGAAGGTCTTTGAACTAAATCCTGATTGTGTCTCGATGATATCGACCTTCAGACGACTAACTTCTTCTCCTCCTCCTCCTCCTCCTCAGACACAAGAGGAGTAAGGCTGCGTCCAGGAGGAGGCGTCTGCAGGTCACTCTGTCCGAGTGCGTCAGTCTGTGGAAACTCTCCATGTTTGAAGGGTTTCTGTGGCTGAAAGGCTCCCTGATGGTTCAGTGGATCAGCGCTCTGCTGGGCTTTCTGCCCTGAGACTCGTCTGGAAGGCACAGCGGGACATCAGCAACAACCTGCGAGTCCTCCTGGAGGTTTTAATACGCACATGAACAGACACACTCACAGATGTTGAAGTCATCTGACACCTGCAGCAGATGTTGCTGATGTTTCTGGGTTTTTTTTTTAGGCTTTTTACCTCAAGATTCACGACTCTGCAGTGTTCACATTTATTTATTTTTTAATGATTGTGACATGACTGTACTTCCATGTGAATACTGTGTTGTTTTACTCATTTATTTTACTATCAGCTGGAAGAGGAACTTTTGATCTGACGACAGTTTACAATGAACCTCACTTCTCTTTATTTTTTAAAGGACTTCCTGTCAGAAACGTTCTGCGTCCGTATTCGTCTCTGCATGTTTCTGCTGTTCGTATCGAAGCATCTGATCTCAGTTTTATCTTCTCTTTAATGGCAAACAGCTTGTAGGGGCTCCACCGCCACCTGCTGGTTGTGGAAACATTACTGACAGACATCGGGAGAGACAAGAGTCGAATAAACTATCAGATATTTTATTTTCAACGATTACATTTTAAAATCATGACACGTCCATAATTAATATAAGAAACCTGAAACTGTGTGACCTGTGCGACAGCGTCAGAAGGATCAACTGTAGTTTATCACAAAACGTTTCATGTTTCTGTTGAGACTGATGAGATGCAACATGTTTATTAGTGAGATTCAGGCTTCAGCTCCGTACGAAACACAGACAGTTGATCTCCATGTTTCATTCTCACTTCCAGGAAAAGATCAATATTTCAGCATTTTGGGAAATATGATTTTTGGCCCCTCTGGTGTAAAATCCTTCGACATGTATGATACACAACCAGCTGTAATCTGGTGACCAGGTGATGAACGCTGCTGTAAAGCTGATGTGGAGAATAAGAAGATATGAGAGTTATGATCTGATCTGTTGGACTCATTCATTCCTCAACGAAATACCTCAGAAGGACGTCGGCATCGTCGTGTTTCTCATTGTTTGAATTCTTGTTTTCTGATGGATCCTGTTTACTGTCGTTCTCAGGTCAAAGGTCAAAGACTGATCACTCATTCCTCCAACACACTACATGTCATTTACACAGTGATGTCATCGTTTCAGCAGGTCAGTGTGTGACAGAGCAGGAAGCTCTGAAGTCTTTTCATCTGGTTTTATTTTCCTCCCGTTGTCGTCGCCACGGTTCATATTTACCTCGTGAGGCCTTGTTGTGTTCATAATGTAAACATGGATACATGTCTGATCTCTCAGTGATCAGCTGTTGGTTGCAGGAGGTGAAAACACGCCAGCATGCAGCAGGACATCCATGTTAGTGAGTTTGGTCTGTTTAAAGCTGCATGGAGTTATTTTGTTAAAAATAATTCTTGTGCAACAGTTTCCTGCAGGAGACGGATGTTTGGACGGAGCAGCATCAGGGATTCAGTGCAGGAGTTATCATATCATTTATGATAATGCTTTCAAATGAAACGCAAACTGTGATGTTCTTTGCATGAACAATAGTCTCTGCTAACAATCCCACAATGCACTGCTTCACCCAGAACGTCCTGCTCACCTCTGCACCGCATGGATTCCTCTCAACTTCTGTTTTCTCTCTGAACTGGTTGAAATTTTCCGCCACAGTTTGTGTACTTTTTTCAAAATGCTCCTTTCTGAATGTCGAACATGAAACGGGACTGAAGAGAACACGTCTCTTCTCTTTATGAAATTAATATTCAATGAACACGTCGACAAAAAAACACTGAATCAGTGTCAAAGGTTCTTCTGGATTCATCACTGCCAGGATCCAATTTATTTTATTCTACTTTATTTTTTGTTTTGCAATTTAGCTTTAATCTTCGTTGAGCTGCTGATATATTATGATTTCTATTGTACTGTTTGCTAAACTCAAAATAACTGAATGTTTTATCATTTAACAATCAATTCAATAAAAGATGTTCGAATTTATGAGGAGTTTTAAACTTTGGTATCAGTGAAGGTGTGAAGTGTGTTGGACTCCTCACCTGGAGACGAGCCTCGGGGACGGGGACGAGCCTCTGGGACGGGGATGATCCTCGGGGACGGGGACGGGGACGAGCCAGTGCAGCATCCTCTGAACGGTCTCTCCACAGACACGATGAACAAAACGTCCTTTTGTATTTTTCTGCAGCAGGCGACGGACATCCGAGACGCTCCGATCGGTGTTTGAACAGGACGGCTGATTCTGGACGTCCCGGCAGCTGAATGTCGTTGACACATCGTCCACCTGTCAGGGACACACACTTCTACACACAGTACACACAGTACACACACAGTCATCAGCCTCCAGTGTGTGTTTATGGTAAAGAAAGGGCATGACTGCAGCCCTGTGTCAATCAATCAATCAATCGAGCAATCAACCGAGTAATCAACCGAGCAAGCAAGCAATCAATCAATCAACCAATTAACCAATCAATCAAGCAGCCAATTAATTAATCAATCACCCAATCAATCGCTCGATCAACCGATCACCCAATTAATCTGCCAATTAACCAATCAATCAATTAGTTAATCTATCAACCAATCGGCCAATCAATCAATTAGTTAATCTATCAATCAACCAATTAATCAATCAACCAATCGGCCAATCACTCGTTCAATCAATCAATCAACCAATCACCCGATCAACCAATCGATCAATCAATCAACCAATCAATCAACCAACCAATCAATCGTACGAAGACTTCACTGCTAAATAACTTCATAATAATTATAATAAAACAAACAAAATAAATAAGAGATTATTCAGATTTCTGACATCATTGATGTTTTTACGTTCTTATATCGTCACCGCAGCTCTAAATAACATGAGGTGAGTTTTAATTGATAATTGGAAATAAATTGTCTGTTTTATTAGAAAAATAATATGGTAATAATATTTCCAATGATCATAAATGCCTTGAGTTACATCTCAGTAGAAGGAATTCCTGTTTCTATGTTTGTCCTCAGCTTTACAACTCGTTACTGAAATGAACTTTAGGTCTGTTTTCATGATCGGAGATAAAAAGCCGAGTGAAAGAGCTCCAGACTGAAGGGAGGAGCTGGGAGACACCTGAGAGAGAGTGTGTGTGTGAGTGTGTGTGTGTGTGTGTGTGTGTGTGTGTGAATGTGTGTGTGTGTGTGAGTGTGAGTGTTTGTGTGTGTGTATGTGTGTGTGTGCATGTGTGTGTGTGTGTGTGTGTTCAGGGTGACTGTTACCTCACCATAGTGAATTAACATTGTTGTGTGATCACTGCATTATGCAGCAGTTCAATAACTCTGCTGGTCGTTGGCGTGTCGAACTGATCCGTCAATACTTGTTTTACCTGCACACGCGTGTGCATCTGAACCCCGCTGCAGTGCACATATCTGAACATACACAGCAGAGCTCCCCGCGGGCAGCCGTGACTTATAGACTCCAGAGTCCAGGAGATAACAGTGATGTGATCAATAACCCCCCGGCGCTGCTCTGAGGATCTACACCGTTGGAGGGCAGTAAAACCCGACGGATCCTCTTTCCTTCCGCTTATCTTTATCACCATCGATGTCTCTCTGCGCTCCGTCCCGCCTGGAAAATATCTGTTTTTCTAAGAGCGACTATTCTTCACAAAGACCTCCAGAAAGAAGCCGAGAGCTCTGAGTTTATGTGACGGCTCGGTTTGTGGCGTCAGCATGAACATGTGCAGCAATGTGGGGAGATAATTGAAACGGTAGGAAGGACCGGGCCCAGAGTGAGAGGCAGGAAAATCTATATGAAAACATTTTCTCCACAATAAATTCAATCAATTCAGACTTCTGCAGAAGGGCAGCAGACTGAATCTCTATTCATCATTCATCCAGTCTGACTGCTGCTTACACATTTCTATTCATGATTCATGGAGAATGCTGTGAAACAACTTACTCAGACTGTCAGACTAACACATGAACAGACTGTAACACATGAACAGACTGTAACACATGAACAGACTGTAACACATGAACAGACTGTAACACATGAACAGACTGTAACACATGAACAGACTGTTAGACTAACACATGAACAGACTATAACACATGAACAGACTGTAACACATGAACAGACTGTAACACATGAACAGACTGTAACACATGAACAGACTGTCAGACTAACACATGAACAGACTGTAACACATGAACAGACTGTCAGACTAACACATGAACAGACTGTCAGACTAACACATGAACAGACTGTAACACATGAACAGACTGTCAAACTGTAACACATGAACAGACTGTAACACATGAACAGACTGTCAGACTGTAACACATGAACAGACTAACACATGAACAGACTGTAACACATGAACAGACTGTCAGACTAATACATGAACAGACTGTAACACATGAATAGACTGTAACACATGAATAGACTGTTAGACTAACACATGAACAGACTGTTAGACTAACACATGAACAGACTGTAACACATGAACAGACTGTCAGACTAACACATGAACAGACTGTAACACATGAACAGACTGTAACACATGAACAGACTGTCAGACTAACACATGAACAGACTGTAACACATGAACAGACTGTCAGACTAACACATGAACAGACTGTAACACATGAATAGACTGTAACACATGAACAGACTGTAACACATGAACAGACTAACACATGAACAGACTGTCAGACTAACACATGAACAGACTGTAACACATGAACAGACTGTTAGACTAACACATGAACAGACTGTAACACATGAACAGACCGTCAGACTGTAACACATGAACAGACTGTTAGACTGTAACACATGAACAGACTGTAACACATGAACAGACCGTCAGACTGTAACACATGAACAGACCGTCAGACTGTAACACATGAACAGACTGTAACACATGAACAGACTGTCAGACTGTAACACATGAACAGACTGTTAGACTGTAACACATGAACAGACCGTCAGACTGTAACACATGAACAGACTGTAACACATGAACAGACCGTCAGACTGTAACACATGAACAGACTGTCAGACTGTAACACATGAACAGACTGTAACACATGAACAGACTGTCAGACTGTAACACATGAACAGACTGTAACACATGAACAGACCGTCAGACTGTAACACATGAACAGACTGTTAGACTGTAACACATGAACAGACTGTCAGACTGTAACAGGACCAACACGACCAAAAAAACCATGTTTGGGATAAGGAAACAAAAAACAGCTCAGGAACAATGTTGCCACCTCCTGGATTCGAACATCTGTGATTACCTACTAATACAGTCTACTTTGTACTTGGTCTGAATACCTCTGTTGCGGTACCTTGGTCACATGATCCTTTGTCACATAACATTTTCACGCTAACTAAACGCCCAAAGCGTGTCTATCTCACATTTTGCTTTAGCGTGTTTATTTCAAGCTTCGTCATCATACCAGGGTGAGCCGTGTTGACATTTGAAGATTCATTCACTGAGAGGATGGGAGCTTTCCTTTTGGCCTCATTATGTAAATATGAGGCAGGAACAAGAAGCCAGGTTTACGAGGAAGTCTTTTACCAACAACCCTCCGCTTCCTCCTCAGCTCACAAAGTAAAAACTGAATCTGACCAGCTGTTTCCACTTGTTGCTAAGCTAATCAACACAGAGATATTCGCTTGTTCTCCAACTCTGAGCAAAAATCTAACTCTTAGAAAGAAAGTGAAATGTGTTGATGAGCTGAACTGAAAATGTTGTGATCAAACATAATGAAAATAGTTTTACTGGCTCGGCAGCTGAAAAAAGAACAGAACTCTTTTTCTGTAATTTTGGTGATTTATTCGACACATTAGATTCGTTTGTTTATGATATGAGAGCAGGTGAGAACAGAAGTTATGTTCAGAACATTTCAGAGTGTACGTGTCATTTCCAACAGGTTCAGACTTCCTTTGTGTTGGTTGCTGGTACAGCATGTGATCAGTGTTCATGCAGAGACTCATGCAGGTCAGAACAGCGTGTTGAACCGAGCTTCTCTCCCTCAATGCTTCCCGTGAGAGTTCGGTTCCACTGTTCCAGATTTACTGCCGGTTGTCCTTTTACTTGCATCAGTTCTGGGCCTTTTTGTTATTTACATCAAGGTTTACATCTTCATAATGATGATGGTGATCGTTCGCTGACTCCTACTCCTCATTTCTTTCCTTGGTGTCCCTCGTCCTCCTTGTCCTCCTTGTCTTCCTTGTCCTCCACGTCATTTTCGTGCTCATTCCAGAGTCTGATGTCCACTGAAGCACAAACGACGGAACACAAATGTGAACACACAGAAAAAACACTTTGATGGAAATGTGCATTTAAAAGGTGTCGAGGTGAGCACCGACTCTGAATTTGTTCGAGGGATCCGGGCCGATCGGCTGGTGTTCTTCTCCTGAACACCACAGCAATCACCACAAAGGCCGCCAACGAAAAGACCAGTAGGGTCATCAGGAGCCCAACGAATGTTGCCAGGGCCCAACGCAACGACGCTAGGAGAGGAAACACGGGATCAGTTTCTCCTTCAAAACATGTCGGATTCAATCTCCTGCCACTCTACAGAAAGTCGTTTTCACCCGAGTTGCACCTGATATATAAATATCTATCGTTGGGCCTCTGCAGTCTCACTGGGTGTGAAAGAGGATGAAGAAAATATAAACCTCTTGGACTTCTTTATTCTCAACGCCTATTCCAACTGAACTTTCTTGGTTGGAAATAAATGCTTGTGGCAGCCAAAGGTCAAAACTGTGAAAGGGGTGAAAGAGAATTAGAACAGTAAAGTTGTCGGACAGCAGGTCAACGAGCAGAAACCCTCGACAACGATCTGTGAAGCTGGAAGCAGATGCACATTCTGTTGATTTTAATTTTTGACGTGTTCTCAACTCGAACATGTTTCTACACGACTGCTGTGTTTTGGTTTATGACGTGTTTTATGTTCGTATTTCCTTTTCTTACCAGTGATAGAGAGCCTGACAGAGTCACTCGATGGGGAGATGAATTCACGCCTCGGTCCCCTCTTCTGATACTGACACTGGTACAGTCCTTCGACATCAAAGTCCACTTCAGAAAGGTTGAAGGTAGCAGAGTTGCTTCTTGAAGTTTGATTCTTTGTGGATGAATCTGACGTCTTCGTCAGGATGAAGGTTCCACCTAAAACCTGAGTTGAGATGGAACAAGTGATTCCGACGTTCTGACCCCAGGTGACCTCACCGGCAGGATTCATGGAGATGGTGGGCTTCCGGAAGGTCACTGAAAAGCAGCATGATGTCAGAAGGTTCAATGTGTTGCAGGTATACTGAGTTGCACTTGTTTTAACTTTTATTACTTTGTTAGCTTTATATTATTTCACACCGATGAAGGAAACAGGATGTTTTTCTTACCACTAACGATGAGTGGAACAGAGTCACTGAGGGACGATCTGAACGTTTGACTTGAAATGCTTTTCTCGTACTGACACCGGTACGATCCGTCATCATCAAAGTCCACGTTACGGATCCTGAAGGTAGCAGAGGTGGAACTTGATGTTTCATTTTTTCTGAATGAGCCTGATGTCTTGGTGAGAACGAACGTTCCTCCTGAGGACTGAGCTGAGATGGAACAGGTGATGCTGACGTCTTGACCCCAGGTAACCTCACCGGCTGGATTCATGGAGATGGTGGGCTTTGGGAGGTTCACTGAAACAGATCACGTAACAAAGAAGTTGAATGACAGTCTGCAGATTGACAGCTCCAATCAGAGCTGTATAAGCTTTCTTCTTCAAAGCTAAATGAACATGTGGCAAAGAAAACAACCCCAGCAACAATTTAGGGCAGAATTTTGGATGCATTGAAGATAGAAAAATCTCCCACCTCATTTATCCAAACCTGGTTTTAATCAGACTAAATGTAAAGATACATTCTTAACATTAACATGAAACACTATGCAGATGACACTCCTCTTTCTTTGGGCTTTGCTATTTTCTCCAGCTCCTTATCTTTTTGAATTTACAGTTTTTATAGTGACAATAAAAACATATCTATAAGAAGCAGCTGCTGACTGATGACAACACTGTTTGTAAGTTTGTTAAGAGCTGCTGGTTTCACTGGTTGATCTTTTTCGGAAATTGTCTTCTTCTTGAACAGAGGTATTAAAATGAAACATGGTTTTAAAAACAAACACTCTTCCTGTATCGTCCCAGTCTTGGAAACTGTCTTATGTTTACCCGGATTCAGACAAAATTGTGCTGACTTCATAATTGTCTTACAAGCACAACTTCACTTTTAAAGACAGAAGAGAGTTTTGGGAGGTTGTTACAACCCATCAGACTGTCAGTCACTCTTACAGCAATAAACAGCAAGTGAAACCTTTGGATGTGTTTGTATTCATGAAACAAAATGGGTGTTAAATTATCATCAGCTCTCATCCAAGAAAAAAGGAAAAACAAACAGTTTAGTTGAAATAAGAACGGAAATCATGATATTTTTCTTGTACTAAATATCACGAAAACATCCTGTAGTTGTACAAAGTACGTGCAGTTATGGATAATCTGGAGTCGTATTTCTCGTCAGATGTTCAAAAGAAGTCCAATTTCCTTTTCTTACCAGTGATAGAGAGCCTGACAGAGTCACTCGATGGGGAGATGAATTCACGCCTCGGTCCCCTCTTCTGATACTGACACTGGTACAGTCCTTCGACATCAAAGTCCACTTCAGAAAGGTTGAAGGTAGCAGAGTTGCTTCTTGAAGTTTGATTCTTTGTGGATGAATCTGACGTCTTCGTCAGGATGAAGCTTCCACCTAAAACCTGAGTTGAGATGGAACAAGTGATTCCGACGTTCTGACCCCAGGTGACCTCACCGGCAGGATTCATGGAGATGGTGGGCTTCCGGAAGGTCACTGAAAAGCAGCATGATGTCAGAAGGTTCAATGTGTTGCAGGTATACTGAGTTACACTTGTTTTAACTTTTATTACTTTGTTAGCTTTATATTATTTCACACCGATGAAGGAAACAGGATGTTTTTCTTACCACTAACGACGAGTGGAACAGAGTCACTGAGGGACGATCTGAACGTTTGACTTGAAATGCTTTTCTCGTACTGACACCGGTACGATCCGTCATCATCAAAGTTCACGTTACGGATCCTGAAGGTAGCAGAGGTGGAACTTGATCTTTCAGTCTTTCTGAATGAGCCTGACGTCTTGGTGAGAACGAACGTTCCTCCTGAGAACTGAGTTGAGATGGAACAGGTGATGCTGACGTCTTGACCCCAGGTAACCTCACCGGCTGGATTCATGGAGATGGTGGGCTTTGGGAGGTTCGCTGAAACAGATCACGTAACAAAGAAGTTGAATGACAGTCTGCAGATTGACAGCTCCAATCAGAGCTGTATAAGCTTTCTTCTTCAAAGCTAAATGAACATGTGGCAAAGAAAACAACCCCAGCAACAATTTAGGGCAGAATTTTGGATGCATTGAAGATAGAAAAATCTCCCACCTCATTTATCCAAACCTGGTTTTAATCAGACTAAATGTAAAGATACATTCTTAACATTAACATGAAACACTATGCAGATGACACTCCTCTTTCTTTGGGCTTTGCTATTTTCTCCAGCTCCTTATCTTTTTGAATTTACAGTTTTTATAGTGACAATAAAAACATATCTATAAGAAGCAGCTGCTGACTGATGACAACACTGTTTGTAAGTTTGTTAAGAGCTGCTGGTTTCACTGGTTGATCTTTTTCATAAATTGTCTTCTTTTTGAACAGAGGTATTAAAATGAAACATGTTTTTAAAAACAAACACTCTTCCTGTATCGTCCCAGTCTTGGAAACTGTCTTATGTTTACCCGACTTCAGACAAAATTGTGCTGACTTCATAATTGTCTTACAAGCACAACTTCACTTTTAAAGACAGAAGAGAGTTTTGGGAGGTTGGTACAACCCATCAGACTGTCAGTCACTCTTACAGCAATAAACAGCAAGTGAAACCTTTGGATGTGTTTGTATTCATGAAACAAAATGGGTGTTAAATTATCATCAGCTCTCATCCAAGAAAAAATGAAAAACAAACAGTTTAGTTGAAATAAGAACGGAAATCATGATATTTTTCTTGTACTAAATATCACGAAAACATCCTGTAGTTGTACAAAGTACGTGCAGTTATGGATAATCTGGAGTCGTATTTCTCGTCAGATGTTCAAAAGAAGTCCAATTTCCTTTTCTTACCAGTGATAGAGAGCCTGACAGAGTCACTCGATGGGGAGATGAATTCACGCCTCGGTCCCCTCTTCTGATACTGACACTGGTACAGTCCTTCGACATCAAAGTCCACTTCAGAAAGGTTGAAGGTAGCAGAGTTGCTTCTTGAAGTTTGATTCTTTGTGGATGAATCCGACGTCTTCGTCAGGATGAAGCTTCCACCTAAAACCTGAGTTGAGATGGAACAAGTGATTCCGACGTTCTGACCCCAGGTGACCTCACCGGCAGGATTCATGGAGATGGTGGGCTTCCGGAAGGTCACTGAAAAGCAGCATGATGTCAGAAGGTTCAATGTGTTGCAGGTATACTGAGTTGCACTTGTTTTAACTTTTATTACTTTGTTAGCTTTATATTATTTCACACCGATGAAGGAAACAGGATGTTTTTCTTACCACTAACGACGAGTGGAACAGAGTCACTGAGGGACGATCTGAACGTTTGACTTGAAATGCTTTTCTCGTACTGACACCGGTACGATCCGTCATCATCAAAGTCCACGTTACGGATCCTGAAGGTAGCAGAGGTGGAACTTGATCTTTCAGTCTTTCTGAATGAGCCTGACGTCTTGGTGAGAACGAACGTTCCTCCTGAGAACTGAGTTGAGATGGAACAGGTGATGCTGACGTCTTGACCCCAGGTAACCTCACCGGCTGGATTCATGGAGATGGTGGGCTTTGGGAGGTTCACTGAAACAGATCACGTAACAAAGAAGTTGAATGACAGTCTGCAGATTGACAGCTCCAATCAGAGCTGTATAAGCTTTCTTCTTCAAAGCTAAATGAACATGTGGCAAAGAAAACAACCCCAGCAACAATTTAGGGCAGAATTTTGGATGCATTGAAGATAGAAAAATCTCCCACCTCGTTTATCCAAACCTGGTTTTAATCAGACTAAATGTAAAGATACATTCTTAACATTAACATGAAACACTATGCAGATGACACTCCTCTTTCTTTGGGCTTTGCTATTTTCTCCAGCTCCTTATCTTTTTGAATTTACAGTTTTTATAGTGACAATAAAAACATATCTATAAGAAGCAGCTGCTGACTGATGACAACACTGTTTGTAAGTTTGTTAAGAGCTGCTGGTTTCACTGGTTGATCTTTTTCATAAATTGTCTTCTTTTTGAACAGAGGTATTAAAATGAAACATGTTTTTTAAAAACAAACACTCTTCCTGTATCGTCCCAGTCTTGGAAACTGTCTTATGTTTACCCGACTTCAGACAAAATTGTGCTGACTTCATAATTGTCTTACAAGCACAACTTCACTTTTAAAGACAGAAGAGAGTTTTGGGAGGTTGTTACAACCCATCAGACTGTCAGTCACTCTTACAGCAATAAACAGCAAGTGAAACCTTTGGATGTGTTTGTATTCATGAAACAAAATGGGTGTTAAATTATCATCAGCTCTCATCCAAGAAAAAATGAAAAACAAACAGTTTAGTTGAAATAAGAACGGAAATCATGATATTTTTCTTGTACTAAATATCACGAAAACATCCTGTAGTTGTACAAAGTACGTGCAGTTATGTAGAATCTGGAGTCGTATTTCTCGTCAGATGTTCAAAAGAAGTCCAATTTCCTTTTCTTACCAGTGATAGAGAGCCTGACAGAGTCACTCGATGGGGAGATGAATTCACGCCTCGGTCCCCTCTTCTGATACTGACACTGGTACAGTCCTTCGACATCAAAGTCCACTTCAGAAAGGTTGAAGGTAGCAGAGTTGCTTCTTGAAGTTTGATTCTTTGTGGATGAATCTGACGTCTTCGTCAGGATGAAGCTTCCACCTAAAACCTGAGTTGAGATGGAACAAGTGATTCCGACGTTCTGACCCCAGGTGACCTCACCGGCAGGATTCATGGAGATGGTGGGCTTCCGGAAGGTCACTGAAAAGCAGCATGATGTCAGAAGGTTCAATGTGTTGCAGGTATACTGAGTTGCACTTGTTTTAACTTTTATTACTTTGTTAGCTTTATATTATTTCACACCGATGAAGGAAACAGGATGTTTTTCTTACCACTAACGATGAGTGGAACAGAGTCACTGAGGGACGATCTGAACGTTTGACTTGAAATGCTTTTCTCGTACTGACACCGGTACGATCCGTCATCATCAAAGTCCACGTTACGGATCCTGAAGGTAGCAGAGGTGGAACTTGATGTTTCATTTTTTCTGAATGAGCCTGACGTCTTGGTGAGAACGAACGTTCCTCCTGAGGACTGAGCTGAGATGGAACAGGTGATGCTGACGTCTTGACCCCAGGTAACCTCACCGGCTGGATTCATGGAGATGGTGGGCTTTGGGAGGTTCACTGAAACACATCCACAAACTGAGGCTGAAACCGTATTCACAGATTTAGCCCAACTAGAGTGGCATCTGCTGAACAGAATCATCAAATCAAAATAGAAGTCCATACCCTTAAACAATCACTTGCTAAACAAGTTTCGCACGTCTTTACTAATTTTAAAATGTAATTTACCGTACTTCTATTTTTAATACTTGTTATTGTGCTCTTCAATTCTGAAAGCATGCTTTACGTAGTGGTTATCAGTATTTTGTGTGCGACATCTTCAAAGCTGAGACACATTGACAGAAATGCTAAAAATACAGATAAAAGAATATTTATTCAAAAACTTGACCAAAAGTTTTCTCACTTGAACAGACGACACCAGCGTCCTCCCCGTGTCCACAGTCGTGTGTTCCAAATCCACGGTGCTGACACTCAGACAGAGAACTTTCACTTCCTGAACACTCGACATTATCGAGCCAGATTTGTCCGCTTCCTTGACCGAAGTGGGCCGACGAATGGGCTTCTAATGCTGAACCACAGTTCAACTGTCTGCAGACCACCTTGGCATCATTTAAATCCCAGCCGTCATCACAGACCGTTCCCCAGGCACCCTTGTGGTAGATTTCAACTCTTCCAGAGCACAAAGTACTGGACAGTCTGATCTGAACACCTGGTCACAAAACACCACCAAACATTTGTTCAAGAAAAAAAAACTGTTTTCTGTTTGGTCAGGACAGACATCACTTTCCTAAAATTTGGCTAAAGTTATGATGAAGATGAAACCTCCATATTTTGTATCACATTGTGTTAAACTGTTAAAACATGACAACAACAACAACAAAAATAATTCCAAAAGCCCTTTGAACAATAAATCAAGCTCTTCTAAACATCTGTACTTGGCCTACTTGAGCACCGTGGCCTCTGATTTGGAGGTGCTGACTCTCGCCCCTGCCGCTTCACACTCGACTGCAAACCGCCCCAGTGAATGCTGGAGGCTTGAAGAGGCCAACAGGCCCACATCATTTACAAACAGCAGAGGAGCGATCCCTGGATCCCCAAACCTGACGTCCCCCCCACGCCCTCGGCTGTGCCTAGATATCCTGTCCATGAATGTCACGAACAGGATCGGTGACAGAGGACAGCCCTGGCGGAGGCCACGCCCACCGGAAACAGTGTACAGCAGCCCACAGTGTTCAGCCACCTCGCCCGGAATAGGGAAACCGGAGCGCCCTCCTGGAGCCAGACCTGGGAGAGGAGCTCGCCGGCGAGCGTCTGCTGGCCTGGGCCTTTGCCCATGAGGCCCGGTCTGGCTCAACCCGAAAAAACAACATGGAGCAGCCACCCTGTAGGCCCACCACCGTGTGGGATAAGCATCGGGGTCGGTGCATTGTAGGCCAGGCGGCAGACCGGGGCGGGCGAGCCAATCAGCGGCGTCAAAGACTAGCTCTAGGGACGTGGAACGTCACCTCGCAAGTGGGGAAAGAGCCGGAGCTGGTGCAGGAGGTGGAGCGGTACCAGCTAGGTATAGTTGGGCTCACCTCCATGCACAGCACCAGCTCTGGAACCAAGCTCCTGGAGAGCCGCTGGACTTTGTCCGAAGCCAACTCCATATCCAGCTAAAGTGTTAGTGCATGAACAGAAAAACCCTTTTTAAACAAGCCTCAGCCTTTTATAAGTGACTTCCTCTATCCTTCCAGGGAAGGTTTATTTCTGGTACTTTGCGTTCTTGTAAAGTTTTTACATCCCACAAACTCCCTCAATCCTTTTCCTCATAGTTCTTTTCATAATAGTTCAACAACTGCAGTGGTTGGGCCGTCGCCATCCTACTTGGACCACCGCTTGTAAAAGCATGTCTAACTCAGGTGCTGATTTTGATCAAACCAGAAAACTTGGAGTATTCCCTCATGAAGGTTGCAGCTGCTCTGTGCTTCATGTACTTTACGGTGCAACAAGAGCTTTTTGTTTTAATGTTTCGTTGATATTTTAATTCGGCTGTTTTTTATGTTTGTAAAGTGTATTGAGGATTTTGCACTGTAAATATAATACTACTAAATATACAGAGAAAAGTATTTTTCTTTTTAAAAACTTGACCTAAAAGTTTTCTCACCTGAACAGACGACACCAGCGTCCTCCCCGTGTCCACAGTCGTGTGTTCCAAATCCATGGTGCTGACACTCAGACAGAGAACTTTCACTTCCTGAACACTCGACATTATCGAGCCAGATTTGTCCGCTTCCTTGACCGAAGTGGGCCGACGAATGGGCTTCTAATGCCGTCCCACAGGAAGCCTGTCTGCAGGCCACCTTGGCATCATTTAAATCCCAGCCGTCATCACAGACGGTTCCCCAGACTCCACTGTGGTAGATTTCAACTCTTCCAGAGCACAAAGTCGACCCGACCACTCTGATTTTATCACCTGGTCACAGAACAGAAGTTTATTTGGGGAGTTTTTGTCATTTGTTCTGGACAGACAGACTTCCTCTTTTCTTTAAAAAAAACATTTGGCGAAAGTTTGTAATGAAACCGACATACTTCCATCATGTAAACTGTTAAAATACAAGGAGTCCTTTGCACAATCGATCAAGCACTTGCTAAACCACTTTACTTACATTACAATGTATATAACAGTATATTGTTTTTACATTCTGCATGCTGGGCAGTGTGGTTATCAACTCTTTGTATTCTTCATCTGCACAGTTCAGCCATGTTGACTGCAGAGGTGTTAAAACAACAAAGAGAAAAGTATTTTTTATCTAAAGGTTTTCTCACCTGAACAGACGACACCAGCGTCCTCCCCGTGTCCACAGTTGTGTGTTCCAAATCCACGGTGCTGACACTCAGACAGAGAACTTTCACTTCCTGAACACTCGACATTATCGAGCCAGATTTGTCCGCTTCCTTGACCGAAGTGGGCCGACGAATGGGCTTCTAATGCTGAACCACAGTTCAACTGTCTGCAGACCACCTTGGCATCATTTAAATCCCAGCCGTCGTCACAGACCGTTCCCATGACTGTCGCATAAAAGATTTCAACCCTCCCAGAGCATTGAGTCGACCCATGTCCAGTTAACTTTATATGATCACCTTTCAGGCATGGAAGACATAACATTAAATTCAGCAATATTACACGAGAGGATGTGCTTTAACATCACTACTGGCATGACAGTGATGCGATCGCACATTGAGTGTAACACTGCAATTATACAACAAGTTACCAACTAAATCAAATATGTAATCTAAATGTATGTAGTTCAATGATATATTCCCATTGAGAAGGAGGAGTGATATTTCTAGTGATGAGCAGGGTGTGATGTCATTGTGATTTGAGCACGTTCCAAATGTTCACTTGACCAATCAGATCTCTGGATCGGGACTACTTGTTGTGTAATATTTTAATAGTTTACATCGATAGAAAACTACAAAAAGGACATAAATTACACACCAGAACAAACGAGTGATTCTGGTCTCGAACACAATGTAGTCATAAAATCTCAAATCCATACACACCCTAAATGTTATGGAGCTCCAAAGGGTTTAATATTGAACTAATGAATAAAGAGAAAATATATAATCACATAAATAAATTCTGGAAAATAAAAAAGACCAGTTCTCACCTGAACAGACGACACCAGCGTCCTCCCCGTGTCCACAGTTGTGTGTTCCAAATCCACGGTGCTGACACTCAGACAGAGAACTTTCACTTCCTGAACACTCGACATTATCGAGCCAGATTTGTCCGCTTCCTTGACCGAAGTAGGCCGATGTAGGTGCACTGAGTGCTGTCCCACAACCCACACTTTTGCAAACCACATCAGCATCAAGCAAATCCCAGTCGTCATCGCAGACGGTTCCCCAGACACCGTTGTGGTTGACTTGAACCCTTCCAGCGCAACCAGTGAACGTGGACCCTATTAACTGGACCTGAAAACCTGTCAGAAACCAAACATAACAAATTATATTTTAATATATTACTTTAAATGAAAAAAAAAAAAAAAAAAAAAATGACACAGGAGAAAAGACTGACCTGCAGCAGGTGGAGACGAGGTCAAGAGAAAAGAGACTAAGGGAGAGGAAAACATGGCTCATAACATTCAGTTAGCTGATGGATATTTAAACTGAAAACTTAGTCTATGTGTACTGTCTGTAGACAAGATAAAGGAAAAAGCTACATAATTAAAAATATTTCTTACCCAGGGTCAAAAAGCGAAGGCGTCCCTCCTCTTTGCCTCCCATGGCTGATGAAAATCTGCTCTTTATTATTGATCCCCGGTACTGTACTGTGTCTCTGCTATCTGTACTAAGGGTTAGTATCATTTATACTGCCATCTCTTGCAAAAAAATTAAGGAGTGGTTAAAGAAGAAGTCTCATACAGTACCAAACAAAAATGGACACACCTACAGATTCAGCAGTTTCTACTTATTTTTATACATTACAGAACAATATTGAAGACATCAGCACTATTAAAGATGCTGTAAAGCAAATTCCAAGATTTGCTTCTCAGTACATTATCCCTCCTGATGTCCTCGGGTCAAAATGACCCGCAGCTGTGTTCAACCAAGCTCTATTTTATTTCTATATTTTTTTATTTTTGGGATCATTGGTCATCATTCTTTAAAGAAACCCTCACAGCCTCCTCGTCACCAATGATCCCCAAAAATATGAAAATAAAATAGAACTTGGTTGAACACAGCTGCGGGTCATTTTGACCCGAGGACAACAGGAGGGTTAAATACGTGTGAAATGAGTTGCTGAAAGCATGTGCAAAGTTTGAAAACTTTGTCTCACTGAAATGTGGAGTTAGACCGTGTTTCAGGATTTTCTCTCTCAGAATTTTGAGAACCAAAAATGTTTCTTAAAAATGAAAATAAACACACTTCCTTTATTGGTCAAGTTTGGGGAACTTCTTCATTTTAACGTCAGCTAGAAATTGTACTGACTGAGCAACTGTACTGTTACAGACAGAAGAGGCTTTGTAAAGCTGACTCAACACCGTGCCCCTCAGACTGTCCCTCCTGGTCGCATTCAAAATGAACTATATTTATCGAAAAAAGAGCTATTTGATTTATTAAAAACTCAAGCATTTTTAATTTGATATATGCACACAGAGAAAGAAAGAGAAAGAGCAAACATTAACATGTTGTTTTTATCAGGTCAGACTTTATTTTTCTAGTATTTATGTTGAAACCTTTACCTGTTTGTGTCCTGCATGGTTACTCTACATGTTGTGATAGTGTGTTGTAACACAGCTTGTACTTTCATACCTTTGCCAGTTCGGTGTCACGGCCTCTGGGTGTCACAGAATCGTCTATTTCTGCACACTAAAACTGTTTCACTTCATCTTCACTGCTCTCCGAAGGTGTTAGCAGAGCTATAACGCTGAAGAGCCAATAGATGCAAACGACTCTCCAGATGCGTGTACTCTGAGGAGTGTGATGACCATTTGGTTCCTTTTCCTCTGCAGTGACAACATAATCAGGGTGTGTACCAGCCACTTAAACACTACCAGGCATAGATCTAACACGGCTGACTTCCATTATCGGGCTCAAATACTATAAAGCAGGAGTCTCCAACCAGTAGATTAAAGGAGCTGTCAGAGGAAAAAGGTTGGATACCTCACCTATAAAGTATCTGTCAAAACTCCCGACACAAATATTCAGTTTTTCCTTCCCTCTGTTGGAGGATTTTCTCCCTTAAAGAGGTTTTTTTTTCCCTCCTAGCTTACGTGGAAATTGTTGAAATGTTATGTTCCTCTGTATGATGCTGTAAAGTTCTGTTGTAAGGACTTTAATGTGTTAATAAGTGCCCTGGAATAACCTGTGTTGTGATTTCGTGCTATTTGAATACATTTCATTTCTCTGAATTAAATTGAATAGCCTGATGGTTACGGTGTGTCCAGGGTTCAAATCCGAGTCAGCTGGGCCTTTGGTGCATGTGACACACCCCCCATCATCATCCTCTGTATAAACAACAAGGATCTAATTTAGTTTTACACCTCGACACAACATCAGACACTGACAGTTTCATCGAAATATGTATCAGTATTTACCTTCACAAACCTTTATAGAATAATGTTTCAGATCTTTTGATAAAGAAACAACAACAGAATAACTCTGTGAAGCTGACGAGATTACACGGCAAAGCTTTAATAAATGATGCGGTGAAAGAAGAGTGAGGAACCTGGAAGTGTTCGAGGGGAGATAAAGGCCATCGAGGCAGAGAGGAAGTGGCACAACAAGCTTATTAGCGGGCGTATCAGCTGGGAAGATAACAGGAGACACTGCTCACTGGAAGGCTGCAGAGCACTCATGATGACAGAGCAAATAATGAGCTAATCACACCAGATATGAAATATGTATTGATGAGGTGCAGAGAGGTAGGCGGAGGAAAGGCGTTATTGGACAATCCAAGCAGATATCCCTTGTAAATAAGAATAAAGCCGAAACAGGAGATAGATGTCAGTGATGCATTTCAAAGCTTAAAAATTAAAGCTGTGTGATCGTTTTTCTTCACAGAACAATGGATGGCATGGCACCTGCTATTTTTTTTTTTTTTTTTTTAAAGCTATTTACCTTTAACAATGCATTGGTCAAAATGTCAAGAACATTTTTTGTTAGCAACTTAAAATATATATACATTTTTTTTTTTTTAAAGACAGTATGTTGGGTTTAAATGATAGTAGGTAATGCTGTAATTTCCTTCTTATTAAATGTAGCTGAGGCTGTTGAAGATGAGGAATTTGATTTTGTACCTCTCAGATCATTTAAAACCAGAACTGGATCAAGAAAGATAACATTCCTGCTCTGAATCAACCAAACAGAGCTGCTCAGACAGGTGGATTCTACTAATCAATCTATGAGCAGTTATGCTCTGCAATATCGTCTGGATGATACCACTGTTGATCTGCTGGCAGCTAAGCTCCTGTTAGCCCAGGTGTCCCCCAAGGTTTGGTGCTTGGTCCCCTTGTCTTCATCCCTTTCTTACTTCCTGGAGGTAAACTGAACCCACAACTCTCTAAACTTAGTAAACTTCACACAGCCACCACGTGTTTGTCCTCAGGTAGCGTTGCAGTGTGTACCTGCCCACTCCTTTTGATTTTTAAGGATAAGTTAAAATGCAGAATATAAATTTCACCATGGAGATAAAAAAAAAAAAAACAACAACAAAAAACACAGTTTGTCTGAATTAGAAGCACAGAATCTTTAAACTAACTCAGCGCTCACTGTCCCAGAATCCCTCCCAACATCCACCAACATCTTTTCCTGTAGTAATCAGCGCTATGACTGTTCTCCCCTCCTCCCACCTCCTGCTTTTATCACATTGAGATTTGACTGCTGCAGAAGCTTCCTCGTTGGCACACCCTCTAAACCCTGCTGGCTGCCTGTGTCCTCACCGTGTCCCACTCTCATCAACAGTTTCTTTCACTGCACTCGCATCTTCTCGCCCACCTGCTTTTAATATTGTTTCCGAGTCTCCACAGCTACAGATATTATGACGGATAAAATGTAAACTGGGATTCCCATTTTTTATTTGACAAACAAGGTACCATTTTCTTTCAAAGTAAATTAAGGCATTGATGTCTCTCTCATCTTATATCTCAATCACTGCATCACTGATCACTGAATAACATTTGATTTGCATTAATGAGTGGTTGCGTTCTGGTATCGGTCATTTTAATTGACTGCTATTTGCAGCTTTACTTTAGTGCTCTAAAAAGTGCTTCAAAAAAGCAAATTAAATTTTGTGTTCTGCAAGTTTGAATTTGACCATTAGGTCACACAAATCATCTGTCAATCATCTGTCAACACAAGAGGGCCACAGTATAAATTCTGACCTAGTCCAAAGTCAAAGTTGATAACAATAATACAGAAAAATAATATTTGACCATTTTTTTTTATCAAACTATTTACAAAAACACACATGAATACTATAAAATTTGTAAACGGTCTATCTGCCATTGTTTTCATTATAAAACTCTTAAAAATCAGCTATCCGCATGGGAAGAGAGTGGCGGATTACTATTTTAATACACCTAAAGAGTCAGGAAGCCGGAAGAACTGCCCCCGAAAGCCGCATATCCTCGTTTTCAGAATCTCATTGGCTGTACAAAGTGTAAATCATCGCCAACGTAGCTTGTGATTAGCTGCAGTTGTAAACAACAGAAGAGAGGAGGATACTTTTGCTCCACATGCGCTCTGGCTGGCTTCTGTAGGCTGGAGACAGGAAATACAATGTCCTATTGTCTCAGTGAGGTGTCAATCAAATGATGACGGCCATCTTAGGTCAGTGTGTGATTCAGCAGAACTGACTTTTTTCCGGGATATCTCACTTTTGTTTTGTGTTTTCGAAGTCTTTTTGACTAAATACTTTGCTGGATTGGATTTACTGGACCTTTGCTGACTGAACCAGAGAGTTTTTGTCTGACTTTTTCTGGTCAGTGTGGGACTCTGAGGCTGTTTTGGTGAGTAACATGAATACTGTCATCGTTTGTTTGTTCATTAGTGGTCTGACAAGGCTGTTTACTGAACCTGCTGTGGTTATTGGTCTTAAAATGGTTTATACCGACCGAATCACAAGAGCCTTAGCTTTCCATAGACATCTGCATGAGTTTATACGTTGACTTTGTTGACGGAAGGTGGGTGCCGTTAGAGCTTCGATGGCCCACGGGCGGGTACAGTTAGAATAAATTAACGTGGACTGTTGGTACAAGAGGGGACATAAACTTTTGTCTTCCTTGTCGAAGTCACTAGTTTTGTTGACTAAGCCTCCTCATCACGGTTTTTGTAATGGAATAATGACATCATTCCACTTCTTCCTTTTGACCTCAAGAAGTCACCTGTCAGAAATATGCAGACATGTTGTTTTTATAGTTTGAATTAACTCTCAGTCATGAACTAAACATGTCTGGAAGCTGTGGGTCTCTCGTATGACCAAAGTCACTGTGTGTTAGAGCACAAAAACAGAAATACAATCAGTAAGTGATTGCTGTGTGAGCTGTGTGGCGTCTGACAGGTGTCCTCAGCTGATGTCACGTGAGTCGGTGTCAGAAAAAAATTAAAATAAATGTGCAGTTCTGAATAAATTGATCTGATCAGACCTCCGTTTCCTTCCCCTCCTCTCTGCTGGAGGCCAGCGCCTCAAAGCTACGGTAGTCACTTCTGCAACACAACCGAAACTCTGACCTGACTTTCAGTGTCCATGTTGCATTGTGGGTAAAGTGAGCACCAGGATTGTTGTATAATAATTCTAAAACAATGTCTGGTTCTGCTGCATTGATTTTTATCCTGTTTTGAATCTGTCTCTGACCAGGTGACATCAGGACTGAAGGGCTGAAAACAACATGACACATTTTTATATTTTCTCTTAACAAAAATGTATGCTATCAGCAGAATGTGAGAGATGCTGATAATTTGAAGAATCTGGGCTTCATATTCAAAAAAATGTTTTTTTTAAATTTTTTTTATTGATAACATAATGAAGTGGAACATCTGCTCTAACAGAACTAAAAGAAGACAGTGATATATTCGTAATCCGCAGACATTTCAGCACCTTGGACAGCACCACTGCATCCACACTGTGTTTCCACTGGATCTACTGCTTACAGTTATTATTCATAATAATGTTATAGTTTTTCTGTTTCAAGAAAAGAATTGCACATTATAATTTATATTTTGATAATTTCACTTTTCAGAAGAGGAAAGTGTGTTTGGTGTTTTGTCACATTTTAAACTGTTGTCACACTTTACGAGATCATACTACCTCACATGAATGTGACTGTCTGATATTTGGATGAAGCTTCTGACAGAATCAGACCAGATGTGGAGTTCCATCAGAGATCATCTGGATTTATTCTCCATTCAACACGTCACGCGTGTTTGAGAAGCTCCAGTTGACACAGCGCTTCCCTCCACTGCAGACTCTGAGGGAGTGTGTGTCTCCATCTGACCCTCAGTCATAATCGAGCAAACCTCTTGACACGCGCACGGAGCAGGAGAACAGGCGCGTGCGTGTGTGCGCGTGCGTGCCAGCCCGGCTGTACGCCTTTAAATGGCGTGTGCTGGTGCCGAGTAGAGGGCGGACCCGGGTGGCGTGCGCGTGCGCGTCGGTGTCTGTGTGTGTGCGTGCACCTCTTGCCTGCAGCCGCTGCAAGTCGCACGGAGCTAACAGCGGCTTTTGTGCGTCTGATGCACCGTGGTCGACGCACCTGAGAGGGACGGTAACGCCAGCCCGGTACCGCCTGGTGCTCCCGCCCCGCCGCCCCCCATCGGCACCGGAAACACTGCTGCCTGTGGTTGTGGATTTTAAACGTGCATCTCGGTGGAGTTTCCAGCTGGATTTTAGCAGTTGGATACTCCGGGTGGTGTTGAACTATCAGGTCAGTGGCGTCGTGTTTTCACTCCAACCTGTTCGTGTTCAGAACCTCCTGAGTTTAACGTGTTGGGGCAGAAACAGGAGCAGACATGAGGCAGAGCAGGTCCGGTTCCCCTCCTGGCGGACAGGTATCACGGCTTTCACGCCACCGGCGACTTTTCCCGGAGTTTTCGTGCAGTTTCGGCACCGACACCGTGAACGTGTCGAGGCGGAGCAGGTGTGTGTCCGGAGGGGGAAGCGTTGTCGGAGGGATTCAGGAGGAGGATTTCTGCCATGTTGGCCTCCGAGTTCTCCCGGAGGAGACACGGTGACAGGCGGGTGGAGGATTACAGTCCTCCCGCTGCCCGCGTGTTTACTATATGAATTATCATTTTATTTGTATTATTTTCAAATACGCCCACGAAGCGTTTCAAATATGGTGTGATATTAAATATGAAGAGGATTTAAGCTTCAAAAAGAGACTTTAATCGCGACCTGGAGGATTTCCTGCTCCATAGGATGATGAATAATGAATAGTGTGCGCGCCAGGTGTCCGGTGTCCACGCATTGTTCTCGTCTGCAGCTTCATGTTAAAATGTCCAACAAATGGCGCGCACGCGCCTCTGCACACACACACACACACACACACACACACACACACACACACACGCGGCCGCAGCGCTCTTTAAATATAGATGCATATTTTCATGTAAGTGGAGCCCGGCCGGCAGTTTGATACATGACCTTCTGTTGGCGGAGCTGCACACCTCCATCACATTCCTCCATCACATTCCTCCATCACGTTCCTCCATGAGGAGCACAAACACTCCGCAGGAAGAGCGTCGTTTTCTGCCTTCCGTAAAAACGGGGACATTACAGCGTTTAGATAAAAAAAAAAAAAACAGGCTCCCCAAATTATATTTTTATGTTAAAATTGTCTCGAAATATCGAAATAAATTAAAGCTATCCGTCAGTATTTAAATGCCACATTAGAATGATTATTTTCGGGGGGAAGTCATTTTCTATGGAGTATTTGTCTGGTTTGTCTGGTTTGGGCTCCCTGAGGACCGAATGGCGTCCGCAGGGACGCAGCAGGTCTGCTGAGATGGGACTGCTCTGCTCTGCTCTGCTCTGCTCCCAATAAACTGCATTTCATGCCGACAACTTCTTTTTCTTTTCCTTTTCCCCTCCTTGATGAATCCACATCTGAAGCCTCAGTCTGGCCTGCTGGGTTTCAGCCTCACGTCCTCCTACTGACGGCAATTCCAGATCTGCCTTTTTACACGGTTTGACATCTCCACTGCGTCGAAAGCAGCCTGCCCCGGTTACTGCACATTTATTTGGGCAGTTGTCAGTGCAGAAAAATGTGCGGCCTCGTGCAGTGCGCCACAGAAACCTGCCGCAAAACGGCAACCGTGAGAGCAGGCCTCGGTCCGCGTCTGTCTGAAGCATCGGCCGGTGTCTGCGCGACCAGCAGCTCCGTGAAACGGAACGCGGAGAATTCACAGCAGCAGGATGACAGTTCGGTTCCGTTCGGTTCGGTTCCGTTCCCTCATCGCTGCAGCGCACATTTCGATGTGTCGGATTTGAAGAGTTAATAGGATTAGACGGTTCTCGTGCGTTTATGCGGGGGGAATTCCTAATCAGGATTTTTCCAAACCGGGTTTGGGAATGGGTGTGACCCAGCCGGTCTGCGGCGGTTTCCCTGCAAAGGGCCCAAAGGTGTTTCATCACCTGCTGAAGATCATCAATTATACCAACAAAGATCGGAGGAAAAAACAGATTTTAATATCTCTTTTTATCAAACATTTGTTTTAAAAATCTTCTTCTTCTTTTTTTTATTTTTTTTAGCGGCATTGCCGATAATTCAACCGTGGGCCAGGTTCCGTGGGATTTCTATGATCATTATTGGTAGCTTATTAACTATGAAACTGCGATGATTTTCCATTAAACAGACATGACGTGTGTATTTTCGTCGCCTTCACGGACGCTGCGTGTTTTCTGTCAAATAAAACCGTCAGATGGACTTCTCGTCCCGGTTCCCTCTCCCGGTGTGGGGTGGGGTGGGGTGGGGTGGGGGGGTAGGATTGAGCCTGTTTTGGGTAATTTGGCTGTCCCGTTTTTGTTTTTTTTTTCCTGGTTGGCAGCTGATTAACTGCGCTGACAAATCAGGCGCAAAAAGCCAAGGGCTCTCAAGGTAACAGTAATCCCTCTGGGCGGGGAGAGGCAGATATTACGCAGGATTTTGGAGAATGCTCTTTTCTTTGATTTTTGTCAGGTTTTTTTTTCCTTTTTCGTTTCTTATATTTGGAGGTGCTGTAATGTGTGACGAAGCTGGGCCATAAATATTCTCTACGCTTTATCTAAATTATCTGCTGCGCCATCTTTCTATACATCATTTTAAATAGTCTAGTAAAATAGAGATGAAGTAGAAAACCGCTCTCTGTTTGTGTCAGACACTGATATTTAATTTGTACCCAAACAGAATGATATCTGCTCTTTTTATAATCTTCAAAATATAAGATCATTAAAAAAAATAGACTGAATCTAGTGGAAAAAAAAAAAATCCTCCATAAAGGAAAAAGCCGAGTATGATGAGAGAGGCAGTGTGGTGTTACATAAACTGCTGGTGGGTGTGTTCACGAGTGGAGTGTGTGTGTGTGTGTGTGTGTGTGTGTGTGTGTGTGTGTGTGTGTGTGTGTGTGTGTGTGTGTGGGGTGGGGGGGGCACTGATGGAGAGGTGTGTATCCACTCTGGCTGCTGTGTGCAATATGTTTTGTGTGTCTACAACCATTTGTGGATGTGAACAGTCATCAGCATGGTGTGTACAGATACCTTTATAGGGTGTATATGCAGGGTGTGTGTGTGTGTGTGTGTGTGTGTGTGTGTGTGTGTGTGTGTGTGTGCTGGGTGCTCTCTAACTGGGTGATGTAATGCTGTGAAGGGTGCTGCAGCAGAACCACAGAGCCCAGAGAAGGCGTGTCCTGCCTGCTGAGTAGCTGGATAACAACACGGAGCCCACGCTGCACCCCCGCCAAAATACCCCCCCAACACACACACACACACACACACACACACACACACACACACACACACACACACACACACACACACACACACACACCCCTCACTTCCACAAACCCTCCCGTTTTTTTCCTGCATTTTATTTGTGTGTATTTAATATAACATTCAGTGCAGCAGATTATTTACAACAGTAAATACAAAACATCCATAATAATGAAATATTTTTTATTTTAAAGGATGTATTTAAATCAGCTGATAAACATACTTCCTCCTTTTGAAATGTCATGATGAAAAGAAGGAGGGACGTCTTTCCTTCGTCCTGCTCTGCAGTTATAAAACCTTTTTATTATTCATATTTTTCCATAGTGACAAAAATACAAAGCTCATAACCAACTAAACATATTTCACCCCAGTGTGACACCACCTCCTGAAACTGCCCTCCTTCTGATATGAAACACATTTTCCATTTTACCTTTTGATCGTTGTTCCTTTTTGAAAACGATGCTTCTGGACATTTGAAGGATTTTTTTCATTAATGTGATAATTTTATAAGTTGCTGCAGGAACCACAACCAGACATGAACATCTGCTCCAGAGACATCCCGACGTCCCAGTGTCTTATTATATTGATCAGTGATGTATAAAGATATCCAGTGCAGCTCGATGGAGGACGTTTTCCAGATGTGAGTCTAAAATGGTCGACGGCGCTCCGTGTACCTGCTGACTTCAAGCGTGTGTTTGCAATGTGATGAAGAGGAAGGGTAGTGTCGGGGTGTTTCATGAGATGCATGAGTGGGAGTGGATGAGGTGGAACATCCCTCCCTCCCTCCCCCTCCCCCCTCTTACTCTCCTCCTCCCTCCGCTGTCAGCATGCGTGTCCTGGTCAAATGATTTTGGAGTGAACGACTGCAGCGGCACAGACAGACGACAGAAAATGGTTCTTCTGTGAATCCGCTGAGGTGTGTGTGTGTGTGTGTGTGTGTGTGTGTGTGTGTGTGTGTGTGTGTGTGTGTGTGTGTGTGTGTGTGTGTAGGCCTCACTCTGAGTGACAGCAGCGCATCAGACAGAATGCAGCGTGTCTTCTGAGATGTTATCGTGAGCTGTGGAGGACATTTTGTCACAGCGTTACTGCAGCTGTGATCGAAGCACCTGCTGCAAAATTACTGGCAAGTGGCATCCATTAAACACAAGGGGGCCGACCGGTGGGCTGCTTTTATTTGCATTCACACACACACACACACACACACACACACACACACACACACACACACACACACACACACACACACACACACACACACACACACACGCGCGCCCTCCATCCGGTCCGTGCGGCTGTTAATAGGATCCACGGAGCTGCTGCCTTTTGTCGGCGGGTGTATGTGGACTCGTCCCTCTGGGCTCCGTCAAAGGAGCCTTTCAGCGAGAACAATGATCCGTGCCGTTTAGCCTTTTAACCCCTGACGCTCCCCGCACTGCAACAAAAGACACACACACACACACACACACACACACACACACACACACACACACACACACACACACACACACACACACATACTGAACATGATGCCAGAACAAGTCTGCATTTGTAAACATGAGTGTCCAGGATTTAGAGGAGAAGTAAAGATCCATCTTTGATCAGCTGACATGAAGCTTTAAAGGCCAGTTATATTATTTTGTACAGAAGCTGCAGCACCTCTGGGGCTGTTCAACACACAACAACTAAACAAACACACAAAAAGACACAACAAATGTCACAAATTAGAATTTAGATAAAATTTCTATCAGTTTAACGATGTGACAGAAATAAATATATTTACAAATATAAACCTTTAACTGTCTGAATGCTGCTCGTCTGTTTTAGGGCTCCACCGGTGTTTTTTTCAGGGCCGGTATCAATTATTAATTAATCAGGATTATTGATCAAAGAAACCGATAACTGATGTTTGGAACCGATAAACATTTGCAGTAAAAACATTAAAATCTTTGTGTCAAAAATTTGAATAACAATAAATAAATCTTTTATTGAAGCGTCAGCAGAATGTTTGACAGATGATTGTAAAATGTGCTTTTCTGTGGCAACTAAAATATAAACGTTGTTCTGTGATCTTTATATTTTTTGGAGAACGTCCAGCCCCCCATGTGTTGTTAAATTAACAAAAATGACGTGAGGTAACGAGTCGCTATGATGAGACGAACTTTTATTAAACACAACGCAAATATTGCATGATTGTGGTGTTTTTAATTTCTGAAATATCTGCTGTCTTTGAAACATCGAGCAAAAGCATCACATTTTTAAAAAATAAATGTATTTGATCCCCAATTGAATAATAATAATAAAAAAAAAATAACATCGTAATTATAATCGTGATAATGTTTAATATCGGCCCGAGTCGGTATTTAATCAAATGACACCAGATTCAATAATTGTAACCAAATATTACTTCAAAATATGAATTAATTAGAACAGAGATAATGATTTTTACTTATAGTCCCAATACTTGATGTAATATTTAAATAGCTGGAGGATCTTTAGAGGTGAAGCAGGAAGCTGTGTGATGTCACAGACCTGGACAGCATTGATTGGCAGATATCTTCCATCTAATAGACGTGTGATAAGCAGCTGAGTGTGAACGGATCTGACCCGAGGGGCTGCAGAGGAGCTCTGCTCAGGTTAGATAATGACTCACAATAAAGAGAAATCTACCTCATGATGGAACATGTTTGATGGAGGAAATTTATCTCTAATGAGGAAATCTGGGCAGCTCGGAAAAATGATAAATATAAATCGGTTCATTCTTCCCTTTGTGATTATTTTTTTTAATTAAAGATGGAGATGAATGGAGGTGAAAACAGAAAGCTACATGACGAAAAACACAATAAAAATAATGACAATAATACACAATTTGCATTTAAAAGAAAAACATAAAAATACATTTAAAAAATATCGGCAGTCTGTGTTGTCCAAGCTTTTATTGTGATTTTTCAGCATGTTGCAGACATTCAGTTTGTGATGATGATGATGATGATGATGATGAAGAAGAAGCAGGTGACTGGATGATGAAGGCCTGATGTAATTATTTTTGAGCTCCTGTGTGGCCTCTGTTTTTTGCTCACTTGTCGGTGTCTCGTGTCTTTGTTGCTATGCAACCGTCCAAAACTTCCGGTGATGAAGTCGTCATCAGTTCATGTGTGAACACATGAAACGTTTTAAAATTCACACGTGCAAAATGCAACATTCTCCTTTCAAATATCTTGATGTGATGATATAATGAATTTAACCTTCACTTATGTAATTGTTATTTATTATAATATGTATAATTATATAACAATTATTATTATCATAATACAATATAATGAATAATTGTATAACGGTCCAGCAGATCTGTGCACTGATTAATTTGACAGACTCCAACAACACGGATCCATCAGGACAGAATCCGTTCTCTGGTTGAAGGCTTTCTGAAACCTTGTTTTTGTGTTCATCTTCCTGAATGTTGTGTTCAGTGTGCAGGATCTCCTGGTTTCTGGTCGGATCGGTCTGGTGTCTCCGCCCGGTGGTGTTTGAAGCGTCTTCGTTTGTGTGTCCGGGACTCTTGTTTCTGTGAGCAGATACTTCAGAGTCCATCTTATTCTGTGGAGGTGCTGCCTTGTTGTCATGGAGATGTATCAGTTGAACAAGGTGATCCGATCTGTTCTGGTTTTGCGACCACGTGTTTCCATCCTGACGACATGACATCGGTCATCTCCGAACCTCCGAGTCATCTCTGAATGTCCTGCTGGTGGAAGAATGTTTGTCCTGATGGAACAAACCGACGCCGTTAAACTGCTGACCTGTTTGTTCTCGTTTTAAAACCTCTTTATTTTCAAACCTGCTCACCGATGTGTAAAAGGTTCATATGGCTCTTCTGCTGTGGCATCAGAGAGGTTGTAGAGTTTGGTGGCCGACATGTTGAGAGAACATCTCATGAGAAATATTTTTCGTAAACTTGATAATCAATCCTGATTTAACAGCAGTTAAGTCTCATCTGTAAGTCCAGATGTTTGCTTGTGGACAGATTTGAGATATTTTGGAGACAATGTTTCAAAGTCAGACTGTTTCAAGACATTTTTTAAATTCCACTTTACTTTTCTGATTTTAGTTTTCAGTTATTTCAGTGATTGAACAGAGCTGATCTCCTCCACCTGTTCAGAAACGGCGGCTGCAGCGTAGAAAACTTGTATTTGCGATCGTATTCTTTGTGTCGTGACCCAGTTGATGAGTGCAGGGATGTGGACCGACCGAGCTGCGACCTCTGGGCCTGAAAAATGACGTAGCAGTGCCAAAACTGCAGTTCCTGAAACGGCCACTTGAGGCGGGCTCTCCCAGCCAGTCAGTGTTCACGTGTTCACAGCCTGGTACGAAGATGGTTTCTGTCTCTGTAGCTAACTTCATGACAACTACTCAATGTTTATAACAATCACCGCTTTAAATAGTTTATGGCCTAAAGTTCTGCAGAATTAAGGGCGGGGCTTCTTTGAGTGACAGGTGGGTGGAGTCAGTGGTGTCAGACCAGGGCTGGAGGCAGATGTTGATCCACCTCTATCATGTTGTTTGCTTGTCACTTCCTTCAATGTGTTAAGTGACTCAGAATAATGTGTGTTGTGATTTGGTGCCACACAAATCAAATTGAATTGAAAGCTGAATGACAATAAAATGTGTTCCCAGTAAAGGTTTTACCGTTGAATGAACACAGAACGAGGACCGTAACCAAGAATAAACAGTTCATGAATCTTTAATGACATTTAGTTAAATATTTGATTTAAAGATATATATACATTTATTGTTTTTGGAGACAGAACATTTTATTTTTGGTTTGTTTTGCAATGAATCAACATTTTTAAAATATGAAAGGTAAATTCCCTGTAATCTAATATTCATCCTGTGGCTATTGCAGCAGTACCTGCTTGTGTTTTTGCGAGCCTCTTATTATTCACCAGGATTCAGCAGAACGCCGTCTCTGCAGGCTGGTCATCAGATAACGGCAGTCTGCCTGGCTGACTGATAGTCATGCTCTGCCATGAGAATAATGAGACTAATTTACTCAGCAGATGACCGATAACTCACAACAACCTTTGTGGAGGAGGAGGAGCGAAATGCAGCGATTTCACAGGCACTTTTATTCAGGAGCGCTGGCTGCCAGCAGGACTGAGAGTCCTCAACACACTGAACATCCTTCCATCAGGGTCAGAGCCTCTGATCACAGCACTGCTTTCACCTGCAACTTATTTTATAGACAGATTTCACTTAGTTTATGCTCTGATTTTAATCTAATGAATACAAAAAGGAGCAATTAGCAATTTGTTTGGGTGAAAAACCATCAAACAAGAAAAAACGTTTGTTTTAAACTGCAGTATTTCTAAAACCCTTCAGCGCTGACGGCCCTGAAACATGCAGCTTCACGGTTTATCAGTTTATTGTTAAGTAAAAGTATTAATACAGAAATATGAAATTACGCAGACATGAGAAAAAGTGCTTGATTTGACTGAAATTAGTAACCAGATGTGATATGACCTCCCGAATAATACAGTATTATTTTAGATGATCAACACTGAGTGTATATTTTATTAAAGTGATGGTTTAGAGGAGCTTTATACTATTTATTAATCTCATTTCAGCAATAGTTTTAGTGACTTGGGGGCTTTGTAGGCAAAATAAAGGCCTTTTTTTTTTTTTTTTTTTTTTTTTTCAATGTGAGGAATTAAAAAAGTTTTTAAAGCTTCCAGCTTTGTTTATACTCTTTTTCTAACTAAGCATGTTTATATTGTTTGCAGTTATTGAAGAAGTACCAATTCATTTTGAAAATACTTAAAAGTGGAAAGTATTTTTAGCAGAATAGAGATCCAGATCTGCTCATTTTAACCGCTTCATGTTCTGCTGCATCATTTCATCTACAAGCCTGCAGCATGTTTTATTTGTCCTCCACATATTTTGTGTGCAAGTAGGAAAAGTAACTAATTATTTTCCTTTCATTCTTTTTGTTCCTTAAATATATGATGTTTTCCTTTATATGTCTTCTACATGTATATAAAATATGATTATAAACTAAACATCCCAGAAGTTTGAAGAATAATGTTAACAATCAGATATTCAAAACTAAATGCTGAACATCAACAATAAGTACAAACATACAAAAGTACAGAATGTAATTATAAAATGCAAATAACTCTTTAAACACTCACTGATGATGAGAAATGAAACTTTTCCACGTTATGAGTTAGAATAGAAACATAACTGATGTTTGGTTTCAATCTGATCATCAGAATGAATCTGTAGAAATTACTGGAAGTAGAATTATGATATCTTCACAGAATTGATGTGTCCGTGTGTTTTCTGTCCTGCTTCCTTCTTCCCTGTTCAGATGGGACACGGAGATGAAGTGTGCCGCTGTCGTGGGTTTAGATGCAGGAAACACGCCGGATGTGTCGTTGTGTCATTAGTAGTAAAATCATCTCTTTTTCTCCGACAGTGATGGAACTGAGAGAAGAAGCCAGCAGATCCCTCGACGGCTCCGTTCCCCAGCGGACAACATGAAGGAGGAAGTCCTACTCGCCCTGATATCCAGAGAAGCTCCTTCCCTCCGACGTCACCACGAGTCTTCACGTCATCTGTTCTGAAGAGTAAAGAAAACATCTCCTTCTTTTGAAAGGAAACCAACGATCGCTGCCCTGCAGCTACGTTCACTTTAAGACTGTTAACTACGACTGTTCTCCTCTAGTTCCCCTTCTCCCTTAAAGTCCTATTTTTATAAGAAATATTTATCAGAATATATCTCGACACATATTGTGGATGAGACTGTGGATCCCTGAAGTCCAGTCTGATTGAATCATCTCAGACTCTCTGGGATTACTACGTCACTAGCAGCTATGGATCTTGTAGGTTTTTCTATCAGGCTGCAGATGTTCCTCAGCACATGTCTGGGATTGGAGTTTCTGGGAACACCGGGTCAGTGGGCTCGCTACCTCCGCTGGGACGCCAGCACCCGCGGCGACCTCAGCTTCCAGGTGAAGACGGAGGCGTCGGAGGCGCTGCTGCTGTACTTCGACGACGGAGGTTACTGTGACTTTCTGCAGCTGTCGGTGGCGGAGGGCCGACTGCAGCTGCGCTTCAGCATCGACTGCGCGGAGACCGCCGTCGTGTCCGACAGGCGGGTGGACGACGGCGGCTGGCACTTCGCCACCCTGAGCCGGTACAACCTGCGCACGGTGCTGGTTCTGGACGGCCAGGCCAAAGCGGACGAGGTCCAGCCGCAGCGTCAGTTCATGAAAATAGTGAGCGACCTGTTCCTGGGCGGAGTGCCTCAGGACATCCGCAGCGGGGCGCTCACGCTGCCCACGGCGAGAAACATGCAGCCCTTCAGGGGCACAATCACAGACCTCAAATACGGCGTCTCACAGCCGCTGTTCCTGGGAAGCCTTAAGGTGCCCCTGGAGTCGGAGGGGTGGTGCACCGTCGACCCGTGTGAGAACGGGGGCACCTGCACGGTGGTGGACGGAGAACCGGTCTGCGACTGCTCCAAAACAGAATACAAGGGCCGCTTCTGCAGCGAAGGTAATAACACACTCCCGAAAGATCTGCAGCTTTAATTCAGCTGCTTAAAGGTCAGTTAAAGAGAGTGTTTGACATCTGGAGGCGGGTCCAGATCAGCGCTGACGTGATCAGCTGGTTCCTCTGACAAGTCATTCGTCATGTTAGAGATGGCGACCTTCAGGGTTTCACTGTTTTTCACAGAACTCCAAGTTTTATCTCTGAAAGCTCAGGATTGTTTCTGCTATTACACCAGGTGTCCCCTTAACCCAGAGGTGTGAGACAGAGAGACAGAGACAGAGAGACAGAGAGACGGTCTAAGCCCAGTTAGCCGGTGAGGTACAGGTTAATGGTGTCGGTCCTGCAGGCGGTGATAAGGACGCCTCTGTAGAGGACGGGGCCTCCTGAGCCCGTCTCCGTCAGCCAATCAGGAGA
>NW_027210849.1:122500-140000 GCF_029030835.1 Brachyistius frenatus | reverse complement strand
AAATATGTATGTTCACATGCCTCTTCATCGCTCTGTGTGTACACACACACACACACACACACACACACACACACACACACACACACACACACACACACACACACACACACACACACACACACACACACACACACACACACACACACACACACACACCCGCTCACGCCAAAGCCTGAGGATATAATGGAGGGGAAGGAAATTGTGAGAGGAAGTAGGTCAAGATAGGAACGAAGTGACGGAGCAGCAGGAAAGGGCGAGAGACTGCAGCTGATCATCAGGAGAGAGAGGAGTCAGAAAACTAAAAGATCAAGATTTTATGAATTTATTGGAGATTCTACGTTAATTTATTTTTTAAAAACCTGCCATGACTGGAACAGTTGAAGGCTAAACATGGTTCCATCAATTTCAAACATGATTTGATGTATTCAACATGATTTCCATTAAAATCACAGACTGCAGATCGTCAGCTAACAAAGACAAGAAACCCGATCTGAGACGCGTCTGCAGAAATCTGACCGGAATCACATTTTAAACCTCCAGATGGGGTTTGGATTGAAAAAAATTTGATTTCATGTGATTTTAGCTGTTCAGACTTAAAAGACTCAAAAATGTATCTGGATCTGACAGAAATCTGATTTATTGTCGGTGCAGAATACAGCGAGTCCCGTCTGTCTTCAGGCAGGACGTCATGTCTCAACAATCATCTGTCATGTTCAGAAATTATAGAACGCGGCAACTCTTAAAAAAAAAAAAATCTGTATTTGTGTTTGTACCAATTAAAGAAACAAGCTGCAGTGTGTTAATTAACGAGATTTAGAGGTTTTGGTGGGTTTATTTTTGAATGTTAAAATAAACCAGGTGGATTTGGCCGCTGCACTCTGATAGGCTGCTGGATAACCATCTCTGTGATGTCCACTTCCTCATCTATAAATGTGCATGAACTGATTGAGATCAATAACCAGGAGAGTTATTCTGATCTGTGCCGATCAGTGTGAGCAAACGACACACTCCATCAAGTCACTTTCTTTATCTCTCTGTTTCCATTTGTGTGTGTGTGTGTGTGTGTGTGTGTGTGTGTGTGTGTGTGTGTGTGTGTGTCTCTCTCTCTAATCTGCTCTAATCTCCTTCTGTCAGGAGTGTTCCTCTTCTGTTGGTATTTCAGTCTGCAGTTCAACGCTGTGGAAATCTCCAACAAATCAACTGGTTCATAAAAGACACAAAAGAATTAAAGCTTTAGCAAGATTATCCTGACACACACACACACACACACACACACACACACACACACACACACACACACACACACACACACACACACACACACACACACACACACACACACACACACACACACACACACACACACACACACACACACACACACACACCCCCCATGTTCCATGTTACAGTGCAGCTGAGGGTCCTCAGTTGAAACTGAATTAATATCTAATGCATATCAGATTGACTTCCATCTGCTCGCCTCCACATTAACACCCTAACACGCCCAATTAGTGCACGCTAAGAACATTTAATGCATCTCAAGTCAATTACCTTTTACTTCACTTCCCGCCTCCCTCGCTCCTCTGAGCGGACGAAACACTCCTCCAACGCTCCGATGATCAAAAGTCCAGCTTTGTTTTCATCAGGAACATCGGCGGGTTTTTTCTCTCTGAGGCGTCGAAACCTCAAGAAAATATCAAGTCCCTGTTGATTCCAGAGCAAATATCAATGTTGGAGACCATGTTATTAAAAATACATCTTTTATTTCTGGTTTTAGTTTCAAAAATTAAATCCAATCAGCAGACAGTTTCATTCTTTGTGAAATTTATTTTTAAGTGATCCTAAATGCATTTAGAATTGAATGCATCAGAAGAAAATGGAGAATAATAGAGCCAAATTAATTCAAATAGTTTAATTGTTAAAACTGATTGAATTAGGCCTTTTTACCACGTAAATACAGCTCGTAACAGGTGATACTTTTCATTGGTTTGGGCCGTTAAAGTTTCTGTTTCTGAGACAAGTTTGTAAGTTATTCTGTGTAATGGTTTTTTTAAATAAATATATTATTTATAAGTCGTTGCGAAGCACAATTATGACTATATTTTATTCTTTCTTATATTCTTTTGTTAATGTTTTTAAATAATTTTTAATCATCCTGACAATCTTCACATTGTAGTAAAGACACAATGACAACAGTTCTGTCCACTAATTAAATATGCATGTTTACATATAGTATTTATAATTTCCTGCATCCAACTCAAAGGAACAGGTCTTAAAAACATGGAAAAACGGTCCCATAATAACCATGATTTCACTTTCAAAATAGAAGTCAAAAAGTCTCCCCATGTTTCCAGATATTTGCTGTAGATATTCATGTTTCCAGATATTTGCTGTAGATATTCATGTTTCCAGATATTTGCTGTAGATATTCATGTTTCCAGATATTTGCTGTAGATATTCATGTTTCCAGATATTTGCTGTAGATATTCATGTTTCCAGATATTTGCTGTAGATATTCATGTTTCCAGATATTTGCTGTAGATATTCATGTTTCCAGATATTTGCTGTAGATATTCATGTTTCCAGAGGATCATTTGAGGCCTTTAACAAACTTTACACCTGCAGCAGCTCTGATAATAAAAAATCAACAGTGCAGCCTCTGTTTTTATTTTTATTTTTTAAATTTTTATCGCCTTTTTTTTATTTGTCTTTTTGATTTAGTAGAAGTATGAGTGCTGACACTGGAGGATAATGGACAGACAACGAGTGTGTGAACATTATTGTCATGCTGAATATTCCCTTTGGATGGTTTGAACCTGGTGTTGCTGCTTTAACTCCTCGTTGCTCCGCCTCTCCGCATTGTGAAGAAACATACAAACGGCTGAGCGTCCTGCCGCCGTCTGTATGGATGATGAAGTGTTTGATCATTTGCATGACAGTCAACATGCAAGTAACAAGAGTGTTTCTAATGCTGCCTTTGTTTGCTTCTTTTCTGCCTCCTTTCACTCCAGAGGTGAACAACAATATGCCAGGTGAGTTTCTATGAAAACACATCAAATATTAAATATGTGACTAGTTCAGCGAGTACTTGTACAGCTGCAGGGTTTTTATTTGTACAGCTGCAATACAAACATAATGTGGGCTGTGTGATGTCTATGAGAGGCAATTGGTGAGATGTTAAAGATTAAAGGTTCACTGCTGCATCATGGGTAAACAGAACAAGCACACTGAAAAAAACAATTAATAGTCTGGAGATAAATAGTAGACACACATGATGTCTTTGAATTTCTAGACTATTTCTCGACAAAGTTTTTTTCTTGGGTAGAAAAATGTTCTTCTTGGCATTAAGGTCGGCATCAACAGATTACTGATGTTGGGAAGGTTGGAAATGGAATAAATTGCACATTACTGGTTATCCTGTTAAAAATGAAATAAGTAATGTAACTATTTAATTTATTTAAATAATTAATGTAACATTTGACATTTCATTGCTTTTATTTTACGAGTTAAGACAAAAGAACCAACAAGTATGTGTTTATAATGTGAAATGAATGGAGTCTGTCTGGATGTAGACAGAAGACGTTCCCACACAGAAAAGATGCAAAGCAACCAAATTCAGATGAAACCGCTTCAGCAACATTTTTAAAAGTAGCTCATTTGTTTACATGTTCATTCTCTGTAATTGTAACTGATTACATTTTTGTTTTTATTTTAATCAGTTATTCCACAATTCCGTTACATGTAATTCGTTACTACCCAAAACTTTAGATTACAAATATTCTTGAAATATCTTGATCTGCAAGTGGTTGCCTGGAAATGGGGAAATTACTATTAAATTAGACGATAACAGAAACTTTAAGTTATGTAGAACAACAAATTACACTAGAAATTATTTTCCATTTTTTGTGTGCAATTTTCTAAATTTTGAATGGATATAATTAATCATAATTTCACCAGACATGAATTGGTGACATCTCCTGTGTGTCATGTCCATTAAAGTTTGGATAATACATATCACTCAATAAATCACAGCATGTGTAAAAGATCATTATTTAAGTAGCTATAATTCATATTTTTATTGTAAAGCATCACTTGTGGTGATGAGCCTACAAATACTTATCAGCTGAATCGGAAGCTCTCCTTGGCGTTACCTCCTGATCTCCATCTTTAAATGTCCAGACACATCTTTAATGTTTGGTTTTCTCCCGTCGAGCTCTTTGTGTAATTTTTGGCCTCGACAGCTTTTATTTTCAGAAATAACTATCCGCTGCTCACTGAACACTATCAGCCCGACGCTGAACATCTGGCCGACACAGCTGGTGAACAAAGTAGAACTTTTACCTGCAATTAGCCGAGTGTTTCTGAAGAGGTGGTGGAGACCAAAACCAGAGCTAAAAGACAGTAAATGTTGGGCCTTCATGTCCTCAGGTCAGAGACAGGATGAGAAATAAATGTCCAACCATCCAGCTGTTTAAAAAAAAAAAAACCTAACAGGTGATTAATTAAAAAAAAAAAAAAAAAAGTGTTCACAGCTGGTTTTTGCTGCCTCGTTTAGCCAGAGAGAGAAAGCATCAGTTACAGCAGGTATCAGTCAAACAGCAGGTCGCTGAGCTCGGACTGAACTCACCGGACAGACGAGACTGCACGAGTGCTGGTTCTCATTAGGAAGCTTCCTGCTCACGCTCAGGAAGCTTCCTGCTCACGCTCAGGAAGCTTCCTGCTCACGCTCAGGAAGCTTTGTGTTACTGGTGTGTTCTGATGTCATGCTTTCCCTCTGAGGAACAGCATGTGAGAGTATTGAAACTCAGTGTTCTCTTTCCCTCTCCTCTTCTCCTGTTCTCCTCCTCTCCTCTGAAGGCCTCGCACATATGATGGCAGAACAAGGTATGCTCCTCTTTACCGCTCTTTCACCACGTCTTTGTTTGGTTGTGGAGCTGCATGTTTTAGTGTTGGTGTGTAATGTGTATGGAAGTGCATGGTTCTATATACATGATGATAAACTCCCTCTATAAACAGAGACTAACACGGTGATTACTTATTTGGTAAAAGCAGTGTTTGTATTATTATCTACAATTTGCTGGGCTGTAAAATTGTATTTAACATTTATTTAAATTAAAAAAAAAGTTTTATATATAGAAACATGTACTTTCATGGAAATGATATGTGACGTTTGCAGTAACTACAACATGGTTTAAGAATAAGTCAAAGTACAGAAACTGCATTCTTATTCAATCACTAACCTCCAGCTAAAAAATTTAATGACTGTAGATGTTTCACTGTTTACCTGAACAGACACAAAGCATTTGAGATCCACGGAAATCTCCTGCAATATAAATAAATAAAGCAAATTTTCATAAAGACGTAAACAAGAAAAGGAAACTTTAAAAATGTCTTTTTCTTCTGGACACATTATTGTCTCATTGATTATTCAAAAGCAGAATGCAGTATCTGCACTTTTTACATTAATAAAATAATAATAATAATAATACAACCCAAAATCCCCAAAAGTTGGGACGCTGTGTAAAATGTAAATAAAATAAGAATTCAGTGATTTGCAAATTATTTAAATCCGTATTTAATAAAAAAAAATAGACCAAAGTAAACATCTAAAATGTTAAAAAGGAGAATTGTTTTTGTTTTATAACAAATATATTTTAAATTTGATGGCAGCAACACGTCTCCAAAAAGTTTGGACAGGGTCAACAAACAACCGCTGCATTCTGCACGTATTCCAACAGCATGGTTCTCTAGTAGAAGAGTCCGCTGATAAACTGGCTTCCTGCAGTCCAGACCTGTCAATCATTGAAAACATCTGGAGCATCAGGACATGAACAATACAACAAAGGAGACCCTGAACTGTTGAGCAGCTGAAATCCTCTATCAGGCAAGAATGGGACCACATTTCACTTTCAAAACTCCAGAAACTGGTCTCTTCAGTTCCCCAACGTTTCCAGAGTGTTGTTAAAAGAAGAGTTGATGCAGCTCAGTGGTGAACATGATCCTGGAACAACTTTAAAGAGACCTGTTGCTGACATCAAATTCAAAACGAGCACATATCTTTCATAAAACAATCAAATTTGATTCGTTGTTTTTGGTCTATTTTCAATTAAATATGAGTTAACATGATTTGCATTTGTTTTTTTATTGACATTTTGCGCGGCGTCCCACCTGTTTTGGAAACAGCGTTGTATATATTTTTATGATGTGTGTCACAGTTTAACTGGTCAACACAAAGACTTCCAAACCTCTTATTTTTCTCACAACCCCACAATTTCTGCAGTTCCTTTAATAGCTGATGTGTTTGCGTGTTTCACGTGTTTTTGAGATGTACAGTTACATCTGGTGAATCTGTATATTATGGTATGTTTTTTATTGTCTGCTGGAATCTGGACTCACTGTTCCTCCTCTTCTTCCTCCTCCCTGCCCGGCTCTCTCTCCGCTGTGGACTCTGCTGTCTGCGCCTCCTCCTGCTCTTCTAGCTAAAAGCAAAGGTACAGCTTTTTCGCAATCTTTCCTTTTCCGCCTCTATGAAAAGCGACGCCTGCTCTGTGAGTGTTCGAGAGCGGTGCAGTGAAATGTGTTTGACGTTTTAATGTGTTTACTCGTCTGCGTTCGGCGTCTCCTCTGTAATGGTTTCTCACTCAGAGTGCTCGGATTAAGAGAGTAATTAAGACAACCTTAATTGAAGGGAAAAAAGAAAGCGTGTGCTGCTTTGTGTTTTCTAACTGCGTGTGTGTTTTGTAATTTGTAAGAAGTACGACACTGTTTGCAGTTTGATGCAAAATGAACCACCGTTTTCAGAACAAACCTCTTCACCCTTTTTCTCAGTAATCCAGTTCATCAGATGAGTTCAAATAACAGGATTAATGATTTATGTTCTGCAGCCTGATGTGAGAAACGGCAGGCGAGCGGTACCTTCAGACGACAAATCTCATTCTGAGTCTGTAATCCGAAGCTCACAGTCCGACCTGTTTGTTGTCGTGAGAGAAACGGAGGTGCTTTTAGTTTGGTTAAAGATGTGATGCTGCAGAGTAGCTCATTAAAACTGTCCGGTGGATTCGTGACCTGTCAGTCAGAGAGATTTCATGGTTGTGTGTTTGAACCTGTAAGAGTGAGACTTCAGCCTGGCTTCATGTGAAGCGTTCTCAGACAGCTCGATGAAACAGATCCAGTATCTTTTCTTGACTCGAGTTTGTCTGATGTTGAGTTGAGTTGAAACTCGGAGGCAGATGTGACTTGATGACCCGTGAACGTAGAGACTATCAGTGCTGTTTGTAGTTTTGTTTGCAATGATGCCGAACTGTCATGAATACTTGATGTCGAGGATGCACATGTCAGCGCTGCCATGACCGACTGACAACCTGCAGGTTTAGCAGCTGGAACCAGAACGAAGCTGAGGAAAGCTCCATTCAAACGAGAGAAATGAAATGAATGTATTAAAATAAAGAAGTTGACATGAAAACCCAACAGCAGTGATATATAAAAACAATTATAAATTCTCCAGACACACAGACGGCCCAACTGCAGCATCAGACTCTTTGCACCGATAAACATTTTAAGCCTTTAATTTCTGTGATCTCTTTTCACAGAACTGGTGCTGTTTTAACTATTTAAATACATCTGGGTGTTTCCACCAATAAAAAAATATAAGTGCTGGTTACTATTATAAATATGGATATCTCTTACTTAAAAAGGGGAAACAACGGAAATGGCCTGCAAATAAAAATGTTTAACATTGAATTCATCTATTTCGGCACAAGATTAATGATTGGCTCTATTTGACTAAAGTAAATATTTGCAATAAAATGCTTTATAGCTTGCAGGTAAACTTTATGCAACCTGGTATCACGGCAAAGCCGGTCGCCGCCCACTGAAGCAAAAAGTGTTATTCTCCCGTCTAGACAACGGCAGGTGCAGCTACTGTACGTTTTTCTTTTTTTTTTATGGGTGTGTCTATTACACGCAGCTCTTTGTAGGAAAACAAAACCATGTGCAAACCCACATGAGTTAGGAACAAAAACAAGACAAATTAAAACTGCAAGCAGTGATGTACGGGCCCTCGCACTCCGGCGCGCCACCTCCCCGAAGCCGTCTCCCCGACATGCAGCGCACGAGGGACTGCGTATAAAGTTGCTATTTTTGTCTCGTTTCCTGTCTCCAGCAGGGGGCGCTGGCGAGCCGTTTGGCCACGCCCACTCACAAAACAGTCAGATGTATCGTCTCACCACGCCGGACATATGTGACACGTTTCGTGAGGTTTCAAGCATCCTTTGACCTTAAACATCAACTTCCTGTGTCACGAGACATCCAACTTTGCCGCATCGTCACGACGACTCCCATCGACAAAGTCGAACGAATGTCTCAATATATCATCAACTACATGTTTAGGTTATTGTGACCCGACTTTACGTTCATGGGATCAACCAGCTCGACGTAGAATGTGAATGTATGAAAAGTGTCATTTCCAGTTTCCAACAGGGGGCGCTATCACTATGAGCGAATATTCCCCCACAGGGGTCTTCAGGGCGGGGCTGTTATCATACCTGTGATGTTTGGAGAAGGTCGGTCCATGTACATAAGATTTAAAGCAACTCACAGTTTCATGGGGAGACACTCAAAATGGCCGCCACGCTACGGGCACACACATCGATGAAAACGAATTATTTTGATAACTTTTAATCTCAAACATGTTTTCTATCCATAGAACCTAAATTCAAGTCGGTCGGACAAAATCCCTCGGAGGAGTTTGACAAAGTACAACGTGTCAGAATCGGCCAAAATGGCGACTAAATTCAAAATGGTGGACTTCCTGTCGAGTTGACGTGCAATGTAACTTTTTAGTGCGTCCAGGTGTGATACACGTGTCCACCGGATTTCGTGAATTTAGGTAAATGTGGCCGCCGGGGCATCTCTGTAGGGGGCGCTCTCGAGCCGTTTGGCCACGCCCACTCGCGACTCCACTAGAATACGAAATGTTTCGCCGGGAAACAAATGTGTTTCCACTTTCATGAGTTTTTGAAGATGATAAAGCCTCCAAAAAGGAAAATCACTTTACGGAAGAAGAAGAACATTTTTACGAAATCCAACAGGGCTTCTCACCGATGCTCGGTGCTCGGGCCATAAAAATAAACCAAAACCACATCGTGGCCTCCAGGATTCGAACCTGTTGTGAAGAGTTGTTTGCTAGCGGCGCTGTCCGTGGTACTGAAACGTGTCTGAAACCAGTCGTCAGAGATGGAAGACAAACAGAACTTTCGGTTCAGAAGAAAAACAACAGGGAAAGTGAGGAGACGGCCAGCAAGAGAGGGAGAAGGTTTCTTGCAGTAACTGTGCAGTTTGCTGCGCTGCTGCACGCCTCCATGTGCGCCTGCATGTGACGTGTTAGGTAGCGTGTACTCTGGAGAACAGGACTTCCCCAAAAGCAGCAGTGTCATTTCAACCCTCACAAAGAATCATATTTTCGGAACACAAAATTACACATACTGACTTTTGTTTCATTTGGTCCATTTTTCTTTCTGCTGTCACTGTTGTTAAACAATAAGTGGTCATTTTTTCTTCTCACAACAGTCTGCTTAAAATACCATATTTTTTGAGAGTAATACTATTATTAATATATTTCCTTTATACGTTACTATTTAATTCATGTGTCGTCAAGAGATTATATATAATATAATCCAAAAGATAATGAAAGGGATGTTCTTATGTCATTTTCTGTTTGTTTGGTTTGGTTTTGGTTGCATGATCATATATTAAATACAAATATTGTTATTTTCTGTTTGAAGATAGAACACCTAGAAACCCATGACTGTAACGTATTGAAGAGAGCAGGTTGTCTGAAGGTGGCGGCCGAGCTGAACACCTGCGGTGAGTGAATGATGTAAAGCAGGTGGGTGTGAAGAACGCTGCAGAGATGCACATGAAGAAGCCGGCGGTCAGACGGAGACAGAATAAGTGATGGTTGGTGTCACATGGAGATGTTGGAAAGAAACATGAGGATAAATGTCTTCTATTGTCAGTCGCACAACTGCAGCACCAGCACATCAACACTCGCATGTTTTCCAGTCTGTATGCACTTAAACTATCCTGGAAATACTGAACGTCTACGTACACGACAACATTAAGTCATTTCTCTGCTTTGTCTTTCATTGCTCGATCATTTAATTCTGCTTCGGGCTCTACATTGCAAACATTTCAGGATATTTGTGTCAATCTCCTGCAGTGTTTTTGACCCCACTGCACACGTGCACAGTTTATAATCACGCCTCGACTTTTACAGAAATGTAGTAAATGGTAATAAGTTGTGTTATTAGCAGTAGTCGGAGGGAGGTCACTGCTGTGTCTCATCCAGAACACTGCTCACCAAAACATGTGGAACTCAGCAGCTGATGAGGATCAAGTGATGACATTTGGACCTGTCACTCACGAGGGTTATAACTTCCTCCTGCTCCGTACGCGTCGCCGTGCTGCGTCCGTGAGCAGCAGTCTCAGGACGTTCTGATCCGTCTTCGCAGGTTGTTTTTTTTTTCCTGACAGTTTAATGTCTGTTTTTATTGTTTTGTGTATATTCCGCTCCCTATTTGAGCTAAAATAAGTTTCTTCATCACATTCCTAACATCTGTAAATACAAATTAAATACCTAGACTCAACATCAAAATATTTTTGTTCAATTTATAAAATTGGATCCATATCTTTGGATGAATCGCAGAAAACCCAACCACTTTTTTGAAAAATGTTCCTGACCAGTCGGTGACTGCTGTCAAAGTCCAGACTCATGAACCTGAAGCGCTGGTGAGAATGTGGTTGGTGTTAACCTGACGGAGGTGCCATACACGGTTGAGGAACTCGTCTCCCTTTGTGTGTCCCTGTGTGAAATGTGAGCGCTCGTACGCCGCGTTAGCAGAGCTGTCTGTAGGTGTTTGTGTGGAGACGCTGTGATTGGTCGCAGCCTGCTGTGTGCACCTGTAATGGCTTCCCCCGTTCACAGAGCAGGCCTGTGTAAGCTCCCGGAGGTTCCTCTTCCCTCACCACCTGTCTGCCTCCGTGTTGTTGTGTCTAATCCCCGAGCGAGATGGTAGACATTATTAGGTGTCACGCACACACACAGGCTCCCTGTTGCCTCCTGTTAGGCAGACAAGAGGCTCCATTCTGGCTCCATTTGCATGGCGGCTCACTGGTGGCAGAGCAGCAGATAGAGAGTGAAGGGGATAATAAAGTGTGTCTCTGCCGTGGGGGAGTCATATTTTACTGTCAGGGGCTGAAACCAGCTGCTTCTCTTCTCATTTTCTAAGCATCCTTTTAGTCCTCTCTTTTTTTCCATTTTAATATTCTCCCGCTCTTCCTCCCTTATCTCCGTCGGTGCTTCTCCTCCCCTGCTATCTCCGTTGTCTTCCTCGTTTTCACTCTTCGTTCACTCACTAATTACTCTTTCCCTCTTTATTTTGCCGCTCCTTCCCCTCCTGCCCCTCTCTCTGGAATCAGAGCCACTCCTGTTGATTTTTTATTAGCTTCTGTCTCTGTTGGTGCTCATTGTCTTAATGCAATGTTTTACTATTGTTTCAAATATGCTGATGATTCTTGACGCGGCAGTAGAGACGACACAGGCTGGAGGCAAAAAGCATAATGTTATTAAATCTAAATTAACTTTAGCTGCAACACAATGCTTTTCAGTAATACACTTTACTTAGTAGATGACTTTGTAATGTAAACAGCATTTCTGTTGAGTGGATGATGATGCTGTGCAGCGTTTTCGTGTCAGATACTTCATATTAAATCTCCGACTCAGCACCTGTAGGAACCTCCGAAGCTGCTCAGTGAGTTTTCTCTTTGTTTTAATCGTAGACTGGATATAAAAGTGTTTGTAACTTCCAGGTCTGAAAAATTATCAGTCAGATCCACCTCTGGCTCCTCCCCCAGCTCGTCCAAATATGGTCACTTCCTGCTCCAAACCGCTCCGAACTAGTAAAGATGGTGACGGACAGAATCTGAACTGGAGGATTCATAACGTTCACAAACCAACGATGACATCACTGATGGTTGATGACATCATTGATGATTGATGACATCACTGATGGTTTGGATTCAACAGAGCGGTTTTATGTCCAAATGTTTTGCAGCACCATTCGTCCTGGATAAACGCCCCGACAGATTTCTGTCCATCTGCAGTCCTGCTGGCACAAAACAAGTTTGATTTCTGTGTGTTTTGTACCAATTGTAGAGATTGTTGAAAATGACCAGTTTCTCCCTTCAGAGTGTCGTTATAACTAACTGTCATCAGAGGGCTGCCAGGTCACTACTTCCACCTGTATTTATCATTGTTGCACGCTTCACACAGCTTCATGCATTTTCATGCTTTTGGAGCCTGATTATAAAACTAAGTGGCTCCGCATTTGTGACGAATGCATTAATGCATTTTACATTTGCTGCACTTTCTTGATAAAGCAGCGAGCTTTCTTAAGGGTAGAACAAAAAGAGGTTTATTTGTGTGGTGACAAAGGAACGTGTGAGCTGAATACTGAGCTGCCAGCGGTGACGGATGCTCTTACACTGCTGTAGAGAGAGGAGACTATCATTCAAAAATACGTCCTGCACCTGCAGTCAGCCAGTACGAGGTATGTTTGGATTCTTAAAACAGGCAGAAATCATCTTAATTTAGAGAAATATGATGCTTTTAATGATACAATTAAATATCAAATTAGAGACCAAAATATGATAAAAAGTAAGTTGAAGCGTGTTGAAACCTAGCGGTGACCAACAGTGATGTCATCACCCATCAGTGATGTCATCAACCATCAGTGACGTCATCGTTGGTTTGTGAACGTTATGAATCCTCCAGTTCAGATTCTGTCCATCACCATCTTTGCTAGTTCGGAGCGGTTTGGAGCAGGAAGTGACCATATTTGGACGAGCTGGGGGAGGAGCCAGCGGTGGATCTGACCGATCTGATCGGAAACCTGACGATACTACGTCCCGCCCACCGATAGCTGTAACCTGACTGCACCCCAGGCCTGTCAATCAAACAGACACGCCCCCAAAAACAGGTCTTCTTGAATCTTCTTTTCTAATGAATGAGGGATTATTTTCAGATGGACCTCCAGAAAACTAAGAAGAAGGAGTGACTTTAGCTAACAACACCGAGATAACTGATGGACACATTTTATTCACTTTGGATTTGATGAGAGAAGTTGAATGGGAGTCTATGGAGCCGGAGGCTTTTTGGAGCCGACCTCTAGTGGCACTCGCTGGTATTACAGCTGAAGACACTTCTGGATCAGAACCATTTTACAGACTCGGAAGCTACGAACACTTTTATATCCAGACTGTGGTTGAAACATTGTTTGTGCTTTAAACTTACAGCACAACAATCTCTAATTTAGCTGTTTCACTTTATTATTATTACAGTTTGTGTGAGACTGATTCACACTCCAGAACTAGTATAATATTTGAAGTTACCCTGTAAAATAAAGCAGAAAACCCAAAGGACCTGGTCATGACTGGATCACAGTGGTTTGGTGGTGGTGGTGGTGGTGGTGGTTGGTGGGGTGGGGTGGGGTAGGAGGGGGGTGGGGGTGCTTGGACAGCTGGGTTCTCTCTGCTTGGCTGAGTGCTGGTAAGTGAAGCAGACCGGGGATAGCCCAGCCCCGGTGACAGAGGGCAGTGGGTGGACCGGTGGATCCAGGTGTGATCAGGTCAACAAAGAAACTGCTTTAAATGATATTTCTGAAGTCTGAATCCAAACCAGAGCTTCACCAACAAAAACAAAACATTGTACTGTCCTCCATAATGTCCACGTTGGATTATAAATGCTGTCTTCTTCAGTAGGACGGCATTTATTACAGACAACGCTCCCACTCAGCTGGTCATCACGGGCATCGAGAAGCCATCAGCATATCTGTCTTCATTTATCCTGCTGTGTTATCTACACCACATATTCTACGTTCTCGATGAAGTCAGAGATAATAAACACGACACCAGATCAGGTCAGATTTAAGTCAGAGACACTTTAAAGGTACATATTTCTACTGATACCTGCGGGTAGTGTGTTAATGTGTGGCTGTCTGGTCTGTGGAAACCCAGAATGAATCATTTTCTAGAAGATATTTCAGGTTATAGCATGCTGGAGTGAGTAAAATGATTTAAAAATGATTGAAAATGAAAGTCTGCAGAGCTCCTTTGTGTTTTGCTACATGTCACCTGCATCACATTCAACAAAGAGTCCAGAATCATGGAGCTTATTTAACATCATATCTATCACACATTTAAAGTGGGCTGTACCATGAGAGGCCGCGTGATAAAACAATGACTTCACACTCTGCCCTGTGGCAATATATCTGACTGTAAAGGATAAATACTGTATGCTCTGGCAGCAGTTATACATGGATATAATGTATATTTACAGAAATCAGTGGATGTTTGCATGAATCAGTGTTCAGCAGTACATGTGGATATTTGTACTGCACATGGTTCACTGTAGTCAGCATTTACTGTAGTATTGTAGATCTAAATATATCGAAAGTCATCTATAAAAACGACCGCAGCAGCACTCGGTCATGTGACTGAGAGCAGAGCCGGTGTTGGCGAGCTGCTGCAGCCGAGCTGTTCCCGCGGCGCAGTCCCGCTCCGTGTACCTCGCCGGCCGAGATCACACGCCAACAACCAGCAGTGGCAAAAACAAGAGACGCAGACGGGCCGGAGAGGAGCAACACCGACCGACCACGCTTCCACGTGTTCTCAGGCTCTTCCTCGGTCTTCCACACGTTTTCACAGTTTTTTCTGAGCAGCAGTTTCAGTTTGGGTCTCGTGGTTCGAGCTGATCGAGGCTCAGAGTCGCCTATAAAAAATATTTTGCAGTAATTTAATTAACAAAACCAAAAAGCCCAATTGTGTCTTTGAGGGTGAGAAGCCTGTTGCCATGGCGCCACAGTTCAGGTGGTTCACAGCGGACGTTTTCCGTCAGACGCCTCAGAAGGTCTCAGCAGGACTGTTGGTCGTGGACGGTGAAGCTCCGCCCCTCTTGAAACGTGATGTCATCAGAACACCTCGTCCGGCTCGTTGCGTCGTCGCCGGAGACTTTCTGAACATTTCAAGGGTCTCTGTTGAAGATTTCCCCAATTTGATGATACATCTGGTGTTTCTCTGCTCTGTTGAAATCACTGCTCATAAAAACGTGGTGAACTCTGATGTCGATCAAACTCGGAGGACAGCAGTAACCACGGTTACAGCTTCCACCTGCTCCTCCACCCTTCATATCGTTGTGTGACCCTTGTGTGTCGCCTGAGATTTTACTCACCAGGTAAAACCAGCTGTGAATAATAATACATTTAAAAACATCATAATCAGGAACAATCATGATATCATCTGATCATGTGACATTTTGTTCAGTTTCTGTCAGCATCAACATCTTCCTGGAAAAGATGTCAGATATCATAGTTGGACCGTTTGCACCAGTGTGTGTAGATGTGTGTAGATGTGTGTAGATGTGTGTGTAGATGTGTGTGTAGATGTGTGTGTTGCTGTGTGTGTTGTGTGCACGTGAGAATGTAAAGCAGGAGATCGGTGTCTCCTGGGGAGCGACGGTGAAATCACTCGATGGGTAATGAGTTGTGGCGACGTTATGTAAGTCGTATGCTAATCAGCTAATCAGGTCTGATTGCACTGTAGAGGTGTGTCGTCGTGGTAACCTGGAGGACACCGATAATCAGGAGATGATGAACACTGGGAATTAACCATGAACACCTGTGTGTGTGTGTGTGTGTGTGTGTGTGTGTGTGTGTGTGTGTGTGTGTGTGTGTGTGTGTGTGTGTGTGTGCGTGGGCGTGCGGGTGCGAGTGCGCGGGTGTGTGTGCGTGTGCGTGTGCGTGTGCCTGCATGTGTGTGATTTACATTCTCGGCTCATACAGACTTCATCTACGACAGGTTTCATCCTTGATTATTTGTCACTCATCTTGTTGCCTGACTGGAGGTTTGGACGCATGTCCTCATCCAATCAGATCAAGCGTGTTTGTGGGTGGAGCTTATTTCTTTTACTGCCCGGCTGAGGCTGGATTTCTTTTAGGCCTGGTCCAATATTGGCATTTGAGAGTTAATGAGCATTTGATCAAATATTTTGATCATTTGATCATCTATCCCACGCTTGGAGATGAAGACGTTGTTTTACATTATCTGATGCTAATCACACAAAAACAAACTCTTCCTCCGTGTTAAAAGGCCTTAAATGTTAAAACTCATATTTGTCATTGTTTTCTAAGAACTTCCTGCCATGAAGGTTTTTGTTCCTCTATGGACATCAACAATGCTTTGTACCTGATATGAAAACACCACATTATACAACACGTACAACTAACTCACACGAACATGTGATGACTCCGCGCGTGGCCGACTGAATCAAAAGTCTGAAATCATCATCGCAGGATGAAGGTGGTGTTTTGAAGGCGAGGGCAGCAGACGGTATCGTGACTCCAGCTGACCATTAATCCTCAACGCTCAGGATCGTGGAGGGTTTTTCTTCTCTTTGAATTCATCCCCGGTGGTTCTTGCTGAGTCAGCGCTCTCCTTTTCAGATGTACTGTATCAGATCTCATCTGAAAAATCTATTTGAAAATTTTGTAAATCTGAATGTTTTTCTTTTTCAAAACTTTGCACAGTTTTGGTTTTTCAGAGAGTGCAGAATACATTTGATCAAACCAAACCTCAAAACCTGTGAAGCTCAACAGTTTAGTAAAAGAAGACGTCATTTTAAATGGTGCAAAGATTGGACTTTGGAAGAAAAAGCATCGTCTGTTATTAATAGCCGGGCATCACCTGTTCATAAGGACCCGAGAGAGACTGCAGACATTCATGTTGTTACAAGGAAATGAATCATCAGTTTGTAAAAGCTGCTTCAGTCTGCAGGTGAGTCCTGACGGAGGTGTTCGGTACGCTGGTTCATCATTTATCGTTTCGGTTATCGCATACTGGAGACAAAGATTGTAGTTTTCGTTTGTCTTCAGGAAGAAACATTTTGATGCTCAGACTTCACGTGTCACTGCTGAACTCTCGCTGGTCGTTCATACGGAGACGTGAAGCATCTCCGTCCTGAAGGAATCAGTTTTACAACTCCGGGAGGATTTCTGTCTTCACATGAAACCTTGTTGGTGAAATTAGACGGGAATAATTCTGCTGAGGAGGATTTTTATTGAGGACTGTTTATTTCTCTGGTTTCCTCTCCGATTTAATGAAATGGTCATTTAAAGGCACATTACAACAGTGGTTCATGTAAGGGAATATTATCATTGTAAATACCTTTCAATTAGAGAAATATAAGAGTTATGTAGACGGACAGAAAAGTCAAATCTAAAATGAGGTTTTTATTTTGTTTGTTTCATTTAGTTTTTTTCAGTAACTGTTTGTCGCTGACACAAAAAGGTAAAAAGGCCACAAAAAAATGTAAGTTATGATAAATGTATTATGTTTAAAATGTAAGACCTGAATTAAATTCATACAATCTGATGACAAAAAATATGTT
>NW_027210849.1:80000-117500 GCF_029030835.1 Brachyistius frenatus | reverse complement strand
GAGAGGGAGGGTGATAGGTTGGGCTGTGTGGACGATGTCGCACCAATACACCGTGATCACAGTAGCATGTGAAACCCGGTGGTGAGCAGCAGGTGATCAGGTCTCAGCCTTCCTTTTATTCCCTCCCCTTCCTGTCCGTCTGCATCGCCTGGAATCCTTCCAAAGTTATGAGAACCGGGAACGAGTCCGTTCAGCCATGTCTCCATAAAGCACCACACGCTGCAGCTCCAGAACACACTTGTTCCTCGTCAGCGCCGCCAACTCATCCATTTTATAGAGGAAAGATCTCACATTCCCCGTATTGATGGAACGAAGAGAAGACTTGAACTGTCTCCTCCTTCTCAACACTGGATTCCCACTCTGAACCCATGTCTGTGACTCCTGGAGGCTCCTCCCCCGTCCTAAAGACCAGACACACCCTAATAGGTCCAGTCTTTGTCCATCATTGGAGCAGGAAGTGACCATATTTGGACGAGCAGGGGGAGGAGCCAGCGGTGGATCTGACCGATCTGATTGGAAACCATCGTTCAAGTTTGAACAGACCGTCATGTTGTCTAACGGATGAATCCTGAAGTTGTAGTTAGTATTGACATGCATCATTCACTTTGCTATTTCGCTTAAGAAGAACTCGAGACTTGAAATGCCCCCAAAAACACGTCTAAAGTTACAGTAAGTCAACAGGACTAAAAGCCTGAGCTCCTCTGTCTCCCTCGTCTCCTCCGTCTCCCCCGTCTCCTCTGTCTCCCTCGTCTCCTCCGTCCTCGCCCAGCAGCCCCGTGGCGTGCTCCCCCATCTGCCCTCGCTGCCTGGAACAGCTCCACTTAGAAAGGCTTTGATGTGCTCCAAGAAATGGATTCATTATCGCTCCATAGTTGATCCACATATTTGCTCTGCATCTATTATGTATCTGCCGGGAGGCTCGTTGGATAAGCGGCGAGGAATTATGTAACGCTCCCCGGTTTGATGAGCGCCGTATTGGACCGCAGTATTCTGCACAGAAATGTATTCACCAGTTCATAAAGGAATTTATTTTGAACATGGCGGCGATGCGGCTCCACGAATAACCTGCGTCAGGATCACAGCGGCTGAGATGAAGGGATGAATTAATCTGCAGTTTCTGAGTGAAACATTAACGGACAGATGAGGGTGAGGTGAGCAGACAGACAGACTGACAGTGCAACACAAAAATAAGGTTTGCATACATTTGGCTCTCTGCTCAGGACTTGACAGTCAGAGTGCGCCTCCTCCATCTTTTTCAGCTTCTGCATTGTTCCACATGGCTGAGCTCCAATGATCATCCGATTGCTTTTACTCGACCATAACTGCAGCAATCACAGAGTTCTGACAGAGAAATACTGGACTGTTTGAAGACAGAAACGCTCGTTGATATTCTTAAAGTCCGACTGGCTGCAGTCAAAAAGAGGAATTATCACTTTATAAGTTGTAAAAATGAAGAAAAATAAAGTATTTCCGCATTGAAGGTGACCTCCGATCAAATGAAAGTGTTGGAGCTATCAGATGAGGAGGAAGGCTCAGCGGATATTCACACGAGGTGAACGCCTATCACTGATTGATCTCCGGCTCGTGTAATTCCCCGTCAGCATAATTCAAACAAATCAAAATTCCCTTCAGCCTTTTAAAACTAATGTAAATTCCCAGAGAGGAAGACGAGTGCAACACGTAGGCGATGTGTACTGTAATAGGAAACGAGATTGCTTTTATTGTGTGACATACCTCAGGGCGCTGCACTGGGCCCACTAAGCCTTTCAACATTTATATGCTCCGATAAGAGAAGTCCATTATGTCTCATGCAGAATGCTTATTACAGCGAGCAGCTCTGATGCCCGACAGCGGCGGAGGTTTGTTTTCCAGAGGTCAGAGGGATCGTTGTGTCTGTGTCCTCTGTCTTAGAGGAATTAATGACAAAATCCTGCACAGACACACAACACCTGTAGTCATAACTTCAAACAGGGTTTTATTTGTCCTGACAGGTGACCTTTCACAGGTAACTCCTGGACTCAGTAGTTGGTGGAAGTACATGACATGATACCACCATAAAAACACAAAATCCAGCCGACCTGAGCAGGACTCTCTGCTCAAAACTTGGTACGTTGTGTTCATTTCTTTTATTAAATGACCCATTTGGTGAAGTCGGGTCTCTTTTGGTCCTTTTTGGTCGCTCTGAGCACCCGTACCGTAACACCACGGATAGTCACGCACTTACAGTCCTAGAGGAGGCTAGCTGGACCGGTTTGGTTTGAACACATGACACGGAGCTAAAATGTTAAAAACACATGAGAACATGGATATCTTTGTTCATCAGATATCTTTGTTCATCAGATATCTTTGTTCTTCAGATATCTTTGTTCATCAGATATCTTTGTTCATCAGATATCTTTGTTTATCATCAGATATCTTTGTTCATCAGATATCTTTGTTTATCATCAGATATCTTTGTTCATCAGATATCTTTGTTCATCAGATATCTTTGTTCACCAGATATCTTGTTCATCAGATATCTTTGTTCATCAGATATCTTTGTTCACCAGATATCTTTGTTCATCAGATATCTTTGTTCATCAGATATCTTTGTTCATCAGATATCTTGTTCATCAGATATCTTTGTTCATCAGATATCTTTGTTTATCATCAGATATCTTTGTTCACCAGATATCTTGTTCATCAGATATCTTTGTTCACCAGATATCTTGTTCATCAGATATCTTGTTCATCAGATATCTTTGTTCCTCAGATATATTTGTTCACCAGATATCTTTGTTCATCAGATATCTTTGTTCATCAGATATCTTTGTTCATCAGATATCTTTGTTCACCAGATATCTTGTTCATCAGATATCTTTGTTCATCAGATATCTTTGTTCACCAGATATCTTTGTTCATCAGATATCTTTGTTCACCAGATATCTTTGTTCATCAGATATCTTTGTTCACCAGATATCTTTGTTCATCAGATATCTTTGTTCCTCAGATATCTTTGTTCACCAGATATCTTTGTTCCTCAGATATCTTTGTTCCTCAGATATCTTTGTTCATTAGATATCTTTGTTCATCAGATATCTTTGTTCCAACCAGACTGAGCTAGCTGATCAGTTTAGTGTTTCTGTTCTGTATTTATTCAGTCGGAGAGGAGAAATCCTCTTTGTTGCTAGGTGGTTGCTAAGGCTCTGACTAATTCCTAGAATAGTAAACATTGCGTAGGTTACATAAGAGTCTGCTGATTGTTTTCCAGTTGTTAGTCATACCCCATGTGTTGCCATGGAAACGGAGATCACACAAACATCATATATTGGTGTTTTATTTAGTTGGTAACTTGTTGTATGATCACAATATAACACTGGAGGGTGTTTTAATGTTATTAATTGGCACAGCAGTGATGCGTAATATTGTTTAATTGTGAGATAGTCTACATGTAAACATGACAATCACATATGACATGTTATCTTTTCCTTGATATGACTAATATAAACATATAATATATAATATATTACGTGGTGGAAGATCTGGATATTTTAGACTGTTAAAAGATAAAGTGATGTTAACCAAATAGCCTTTATTTCACACACACACACACACACACACACACACACACACACACACACACACACACACACACACACACACACACACACACACACACACACACACACACACACACACACACACACACACCCTGCTGCCCGGCTGTGTGTCAGGTTAGTCGACTGTACTGTTGGCTCGAGGTTACAGAGCTGTTGGTGTGTGGATGGTAGAAAGCTGTTCTGTTTTGGCCTCAGCTCCTCCGGTGTTGCTCTGCTGGGTGTGTGTGTGTGTGTGTGTGTGTGTGTGTGTGTGTGTGTGTGTGTGTGTGTGTGTGTGTGTGTGTGTGTGTGTGTGTGTGTGTGTGTCACGGTCGGTGAGCTAATACGGCGTGATCACGAGAGCTGGAGCTGGCCAAGCCCAGGACCTTCTCCAGAGCTCCGTATAAACAGAGCGCCCCGGCGTCCTTGGAAGCCGACCAGGCTGAAGGCGTCCCGTCCTGACTCATATCTGCATATCTAATAAGATAAATAAAATAAACCTCTGCTGGAGGTTCCAGCTCGGAGCTCAGCTGTGTGTCTCTCATGTTCAGTGTTCTGTAGACAGACTCAATGGAAGCTTCTTAACAAGGAGTCGCTCTTATTAACACAAACAGGTTTTTATTTTATATTCATACATGTCAAAATTTTATATTTTATGTCAAAGTAAAATCAGAACAATAAAATGTAAAAACAAATATTGCACTTCACAAAAGCTATTAAATCATGCTGTGCACTTTTCGCATATATTTCTTTGGAACTAACAAATAAAACATCCTAATGAACCTTTTCCTCTTCCTGCAAATCCAACAAAAGTGTAAAAGAAAAAGAAAAGAAACATTAAAGCGATATAACACGACTCATTTCGAATTACAATTCCTGAAATAATACTTTATAAATTGGCTTTCATCCAGTTATTTTAGTGAGTGAATCAAAATGAATCTTTATTACTACTTGAGTAAAGTAATAACCTTGTTGTGCTTAAAAAGATATTTGTGCAATTTTATCTCCATTTAAGTTGAAAAATGAAGGTTGTCTCTTGTTTGACTGTTTTTCCGTCGGACTTTTGCTTCATTCCTGCTGATGCTCAGGGTTTTATAAGGACCTGATGTCAGAGGAACAAGGAATAAAATCAGCTGTTTGATCACATATTTACACATTTAACCAACACTTCACACACTTTTGTAAATATATAGCCGATTTGACAGAAGCATGAAAAGTGTTCTGAGTTGCTTCCAGTTTGTCATCTTTTGGATCTGTTGTATAAAAAAGATTCCTCTATTTTCTAATTCACTTCATGCGAGTCCTCTTTTCTTCTTTCAACCCGACCGTTTCATGACTTCCTGTTTGGGAAAACAAGACATCCACGTTTTTCTGATGACGTCCACGAGCTCTCTGAGGAGCTGCTGCTACAGGAAACATTTAGAGTCGAAGGAAAAAACTACTCAGAATTCAGAAGTCTGTTTCAGAAGTCAAGTTGTCGACCAGCAGCACAAATTTAATCCAACTTTATATTTCTGTGTGGAAGTAACTCAACATCTGTATTTCTGTTCACTGTTCAGCATCTGCTCTGCCTTACTGAGTGCAGAGTGTGTGTGTGTGTGTGTGTGTGTGTGTGTGTGTGTGTGTGTGTGTGTGTGTGTGTGTGTGTGTGTGTGTGTGTGTGTGTGTGTGTGTGTGTGTGTGTGTGTGTGTGTGTGTGTGTGTGTGTGTGTGTGTGTGTGTGTGTGTGTGTGTGTGTGTGTGTGTTTTCCAGAGGCAGTGTGAATGTTAAAGAAGTCCATTGATCCCTGTCTGATTTCATTACCGTCACCTCTTCCTCTATTTAGATATTTCGATCTAATCTCTTCTGCTTCTCTGTTGTCCGGCCGGCTGTCTGTTATTTCCCACTTTAGTATCTCATCATCCAACCATGGTGACTGAAGTCAAAACAGTTATTTCCCAATATGTCCCGGTAACATTGGTTCTCTTAAACTATAAAATACACCCACACTGTGACTGAATTACGTGTATGTTCGACTGCAAACACTGAGAACTATGTAAACCGAGGACAATATGTTCAGATTCTTTCAAATCTTTTCACAAAATAATCTTCACCCAAAGTTTTCTAACTGTTTTGCTTTTGTTTATGTGCTTTGAATCCCGTCAGTGTTGGTCAGCAGGTTGAGTTGACTCAGGTTACTGGTCTTCTGCTGACTCCTGTCCATCCACCAGTGATAAAAACAAATGTCCACAGAAGTGGACCATTTCTCCGACCTGACGCTGTGCCGTGCAGCACTGGGAGGGTTTGATGAGGAAGTCATTGTGATGCAGTGTGTTGGTCCCCCTCCTCATACTCATACTGCAGGTTGTGCAGGTTGAAGTGTCCTTGAGCAACTCCCGGGACGCTCTGAGTGAAGTTTTCCCGACGGGCGGGTCAGCTCCTCTTCGTCGATGTTAGGATGTGGAGGAATGGAAAGTGGTGAGAGGAAACATGTAAATCACATTCCTGTTAATGCAGAAGAGAAACCCATCTCCCATTCAGTGCCTTCAGCATGCGTGGCCCCTCCCATGCAGGGACAGAGCTGCTTCTCTTTGCTGGATTAATAGAGGAGGTTTACTGAGTGCCCCGTTCTGATGAACACCTCACCTGACTAAATTTGATCCCTGATAAGGTGTGTTTCCTGGATTGGAGTGCAGGAGTGTGTTGTGTGCAGAGCAGATTACCGGCGGTGGGCCGGCTATCTTTATCGGCCAGATGCTCGCTGTGACACGCCACTCACATGACAAGTCGGAGAGAGACGGAGCTGTTATCTCTCTCCCTGCAGATCCCACACCCTCACCTCCCAGACCCCTCCCCCCGCTTCCTGTCCTGCCCCTTCACATCACATCCCTTTATATACCGCCCTCTTTTCTCACTCTCTTCTCCATTGATGAACGTTTTCTTCACCATCGACCTGAGACTTTTTAATTCTTCAAAGGAGTCTCTGGGGAACCGTCAGTGAGGCTGACTCAGCAGAAAGTTAGCAGGTTCAGTGTTACCCTACAAAGGTCAGCGAACTGGGAGAGGGACTGGAGGGGAAGCAGGTGCTGCCTCATCTCGTTGGCTGGAGGCTGGCAGGCTGAGGCTTGCTGGAGGCTAACGGGCCCGTGCTCGGCGAAGCTCGATGGTTCCTGGGACATTACGGGGAGGCCCGATAGTTTCAGCCACAAACTCGTCCATGAGTCTCCGTGATTTTTTTTTTTATTAAAAAAAAGAAAAACCTCCTCACGACTTAAATTGCATTTAACCAGATCTATTTACTTCTTCCTTTTGTCATCGAAGAACCGACGACAGAAGAGTGAAATGAAAGCGTTGTTTCAAAAGGAAAACAGGGAATTGTGGGAAAAAAAAAAGGATGCTGGTGGCTGAAAACGAGACAATCAAGGTGGAGCATGTGTGCCGTTACACACCAATGATCCCACTTCAATACCGCCCCCACCCCCGGCTGCTCATCACACACACACACACACACACACACACACACACACACGCACACACACACACACACGCACGCACGCACACACACACACACACACACACACACACACACACACACACACACACACACACACACACACACACATACAGACAGACAATACACACAATTGGCTTCATATATCATCCGTTTTTTTTCTACACGCACCACCAACTATATAGTATGAGATTCACCCACCCACCCACACACACACACACACACACACACACACACACACACACACACACACAACCAAACAACCACACACACACACACACACTTACAGTAATAAACATTTGAGCCTAAATCTATGAATCTTGTACGTCTTGTTATCTTAAATAAACTCTGGCTGTGATCAGAAAAACTGAAAATCAGCAGCACGGACTGTTCGGTTGAATAAAACCCTCACATGGAGGACAGGAAGCACGGCTGAGCTATCAACCATGACCACCGTCTTCCTCCAACCTTCAGTCATTTGTTTTGTCGCTAAAACTGGACTCAACCAGTTTTATTTAAACTGAGGAATTGATGGTGACATGAAATGTCTTCCAGTTATCGTCTAAAATTGTCTTGGATATTGAGATGAACTTGTGGTTGTGTGCTGTGGAAACACACCAACGCTGATGATGAAGGGGGCGGAGTCTGTCCCGAGGACCAGCCTGGTCTCCCTGCAGGGTGGCTCTGAGGAGGACGCTGTCCAAACGTCTGGACATGTTGGACGTCCTCGGTCACGCGGTGCATCGTGCTGTGAAGAGCAGACAGACTGGTGATGAGCCGTCCAACCACTGAATCTCTGTTAACGTGAAACTCTCCTTCACGGCGGTTCACCTCGATGCTCAGCACACATGATGGGGCTTTCAGTTGTATATTTAGATATTCCCTAACAGTCACAGTGACGGTTATTTAAGACAACACGTATTCTTGTATATATTGAAAAAGAACCTGAAGCCTTTGATATTTTGTTAATTCTGCTTTATTTTATTCATGCAACTTTTTGTGCTTTTTCAATATAAATCTTCATTTTTAAGTGTTGCTGCTGTAATATAGAAATGTGCGATGAATAAAATCTGTCTAAACTGACTAAACATACATTTCAAACATAATTCAAATAAAGTCAGTTTTATAAAATATCATTTTAATCCAGATATTTGACCAACATGTGACTACAGTCTGTGTAGGACAACAGTTTCATGTCATTCAGATCCAACATCTTGTTTGTTTAACACAAATTCATAATTTTATAATTGCCCGTGTGATGCTGTGATGTTGATCCCAGACATCAGAGAGGGAGTCAGTGGTGTGTGTGGGGGAGGGGGAAGGAGAGGGGGGTCCGAGGGGGAGGGGGGTTAAGATGGCGATGTGATTATTAGCGGTCCTCGGGGGCTTTTGTCTGGGCCCCATGAGAGAGGGAGGTTAACGCCACTTAGCCTCAGGAAGGCCTACCGGGCCCTGTCTGTCTGTCTGTGTGTGTGTGTGTGTGTGTGTGTGTGTGTGTGTGTGTGTGTGTGTGTGTGTGTGTGTGTGTGTGTGTGTGTGTGTGTGTGTGTGTGTGTGTGTGTGATAGTGATGTGCGTCTGATCCAAAATCCTTACTGTTGTTTTCAACCCTTTTGTCCCCCCCCAACCTTGCCCCTCCCCCCCCCGTCAGCTTCCTGCTGCATGTATGTTTAGATGAACACGCTTGTAAAGTTTGTGTTCTTGTTAACTTTTCATTCTCACCTCTGAAAGTAAATCTCATTTTATCCTTGAATTACAGGCCCTCCAGGATTTCTCTGTTTTTTTGATTGTTTTGACCAAAAATATTTAATTTTATGCCAAATTTTCTTAAATATTTGATGTAATTTGTGATTTTTTTTTTCATGAAAAATTGCTGAAATTAAAAAAAATTGCAAGATGAGAAAAAAAAATGGTTTAAACACCTCTGCTAAATAATAATCAGCGGTGACTTCCTGTGGTAATAATCCTGCTGCACATCAGATATATTCCACCTGTAACGTGTTTTTCTGCCTGTGTTGAACTTAGAGAAGCATCACGGGGCTCAAAGGGATAAAAAGAGTCTCAAGTGAGGAATCTTTCCAGAACAAACCGTCTGTGACTGAACTTTAGGAACAAAGAACACATCTGCCTTCAGAATAAGAGCTTTACATGCTTTAAATCACATTCATTCAATGTGGTGAACGAGCAGCAGTTTGTTTTGATGGTGAGAGGAGAGGGGGCGGAGCCTAATGATTGGAGATGAACACTTCGTTTTGGTATTGAAGTCAGTTTTATTTTGAAAGGAGACTTTATGCTGTAAAACTTTCAGCAGAGTTTCTGTTGATGACTGTTTTTCCAGCTTCTGCAGAGATTGTGGAGGTTACTTGGAGGTTTGTGTTAATTATTGTGATCAGTTTGTGATTTCTTGGAGGAACCAACTTCTTTTGAATGTAGTCAAATCAATTCACTCAGAAATCCTCTTTGACCTAAAAATAATCACACTACAAAAACTGTACTAGAATAAAGAAAGGAAGGGAACAAAAAAAGGCTGAAAGGACACAAACTAAAATATGAGAAACTTTAGAAGTCCAAATATTGTAGAACATATATTTTCCATGAACATTTAGGGTTTTTCCAAATGGATGACAGATGATTGTTCTTTTAGTGCAGGTTTGTTGTTTTACCCTCAGAGAGACAAGCGGTTTAAAATCAGGCTGTTTTGTTGGTGTATTGAATGAAATATGTCCATTAAATATGTCAACAACTGAGTGGAAGACAGGAAATGGATGGAGTCCCACGAAACTCAAAAAAAGAACCAAAAGGAGGAGGTGTAGTTTTGTTTTTGGACAGAATATTTGACCAAAGTGAATCTAACAGCAGTCATAATAATAATAACAATAATAATAATAATAATAATAATAATAATAATAATAATAACCTTTAATAGAGCTTCCTTAAAGGTTCTCTGGGGACGGTCAGGCGTGAGATCAATCAGAGAACGAGCTGACTCAGCAACAGCATCATGCAGAAAGTTAGCAGCATGTCCTCATGCTGTCTTGGCTTTAATTAATTCATTGATTTTAAAAATCAACTATGAATCAATACATTTGCTATTCAGTCTAAACAGAAGCCACTGATTAAAATTAAACACAACTTATAGACCAACAGCAGCTGAAGGAGTAATGAAATATGAAATATGAAAATACAACAGCAGGTTTTAGAAACATGTTGAACGTCACGTGGTACTTTTATATTTCTAATAATAATCCCTCATAATTACAGATGACAAAGTGCTTTAAATTTGAAGGACTCAGGAACACACACACACACACACACACACACACACACACACACACACACACACACACACACACACACACACACACACACACACACACACACACACACACACACACACACACACACACACACACACACACACACTGAGCCTGTAGCTGTGTGTGAGGAGGCTGACAGGCGTCTCATCGTCCTGACTGCAGCGTCTCCTCATTAGTCCTCTCGGCCTGCAGTCGGAGCTCCGCCACATCTGCCACATCTGGTTGTTGGAGACGGACCCTCCTGCTCTCAGACAGCGTGTGGAGGCGCCACCTTACAGCTGTCCCTCAGAAACGAGTTTAGTGTTGTGATTAATTTGGTCCCGGTGTCGTCTGTCCCCCTCAGAACGCAATTACGTCTCAGAGTCAAAGGACAAACTGTCCATCAGCCGAGCATGATTACAGATCAAACAGAAATGGTGACTGGCAGCGGGAGAGGAGGTGTGTGTGTGTGTGTGTGTGTGTGTGTGTGTGTGTGTGTGTGTGTGTGTGTGTGTGTGTGTGTGTGTGTGTGTGTGTGTGTGTGTGTGTGTGTGTGTGTGTGTGAGAGTGAGGGGGGGGCATAGAGATGCATTTATTGCAGAAGAGAGACAGAAAAGAAGAAACAAAGACAGAGAAATAAAAATAAAATAAAACAACAATAATAATCTTGTTGGACCAAAAACGCCGTTATAATAAAGACGTTTTGTTTCTGTTTGAAACCCTGATTACAGATGAGATGAGATACTTTACACCAACCGATGTTCAGTAAATGACAGGTGGTGGTTTTCCATGTATGGATAGGTGTTCCAGGTATTATCCAGGACCGCGGGCAGCAGCGTCCGTCCCAGTTGACATTAAAGACAAACTCAGTTTGTCTCTTTTCTCTGAAAAAGATTAAAAATCAAATCAATCAGCTCATCTTCAAGGGATTTTAATTTCCACCCACCTCTCATCTTTAAGTCCTTCCCTTTAATTTCTGATTCTGTCTGATGCACTCGCCACCCAGCCCCCCCTCCCCCCCACACACACACACACACACACACACACACACACACACACACACACACACACACACACACACACACACACACACACACACACACACACCCTTTTCCCGTAACCATGGTGACCGTCAGCTGAGAAATGGCAACCGGGGCCCTTCATTAGGTATCAACACAGGCTCCGACAGCCCAGATAATAGCCAATAAGGTGTGTGTGTGTGTGTGTGTGTGTGTGTGTGTGTGTGTGTGTGTGTGTGTGTGTGTGTGTGTGTGTGTGTGTGTGTGTGTGTGTGTGTGTGTGTGTGTGTGTGTGTGTGTGTGTTGGATGGGATGGGAGGGGAGGGGAGTGGGGGTGGGGGGGTAGGTTTGGGATGTGGCATTATGTTGGGTAGTAAATGAAAAGCCTGCAGGGACCAAGCCAACCTCACTGTCATGCTTCAGAGAATTGTGTGTGTGTGTGTGTGTGTGTGTGTGTGTGTGTGTGTGTGTGTGTGTGTGTGTGTGTGTGTGTGTGTGTGTGTGTGTCCGTTAGAGTCCTTCACTTGTGTGGGAAGATATGCACATGTGAAGGTACACACATGTACGCATGGCTGCTTCATGTGCCCCCCCCCCCCCCCTGTCTGTGAGGAAGGACCAGCTGATAAAAGGTTAACACTAAATTCTTTTGATTCTAGATTTGCAGATAAATTTGTCCTTCAACAATAATCTGTTAAATAAAATGTGGAACTAAAATAAAAACGGAGAAAAAAAATACACAAAATGAGACAATTTTCAAGAAAATAACAAAACTCAAACAAAGAAAAACCACCAAAAAAAAAAAACTATGTTGAATGCTGGAAGAAATAAAATATTAGCGAGTAATAAAAAACTGTAACGTGAGAAATAATACAGAATATCAGAGGTGAAAAATAAAATGAGAATGAAGAAGAATAAATTGTTTTAAAGCAGATTTAAAGAGATTAAATTAAGAAGTAGAGGTGAGATGTTTGAGAAGCTCAGTTCAGAAACAGCTGATCACTTCCTGTCTCCCAGCATCACTATTGTTTATATTCATGTTATGAGACATTTGTTCCTCCGGTTTAATAACAGCAGGTCGTGAACTGAACAGGAACCTTTTACTCCACTTCAGGTACGTTTGTTCGTTCTGATGATTCACCTTTTGAAACACTTAAACCTTAAATCAACTACTTTGATGAAAGTATTTGGTTCATAGCCGACTTCTCACTAAACTGACTGTTGGTAGTTCGTTCAGATCATTTCTGCATCGCGTTAATCCACATTAATCATTTTGAGTTTGGGATTAAATCTGATGAACAAAGTGATTGCGTTGCTTCCTCTCAGACATAATCAGTGGACACCAATCACAATGTGTGTGTGTGTGTGTGTGTGTGTGTGTGTGTGTGTGTGTGTGTGTGTGTGTGTGTGTGTGTGTGTGTGTGTGTGTGTGTGTGTGTGTGTGTGTGTGTGTGTGTGTGTGTGTGTGTGTGTGTGTGTGTGTGTGTGTGTGTGTGTGTGTGTGAGTGTGACTGTGTGAATGTGTGTGTGAGTGTGACTGTGTGAATGTGTGTGTGTGAATGTGTGTGTGTGTGTGTGTGTGTGTGTGTGTGTGTGTGTGTGTGTGTGTGTGTGTGTGTGTGTGTGTGTGAATGTGAATGTGTGTGTGAATAAGGTGCTGAAGCGCTACCTAAGACCATCTACATCACGGGTGGGCAATTAATTTTTACCGGGGGCCACATGAGCAACCCGAGCACTGCTGGAGGGCCACATCGACAATATTTCAATTAAATTTTGCTCAATATTATTTTTGATATACCGTAAGATAAAAAATAATAATAATAATAATAATTTCATTTTACCTAACTTAACTTTATACAAAAGCAGATTGCTTTTGATGGTTTTATTTAAACTCTTAATCCTTAAATATTTATATTAGGCTATGTGAAATTGAAATAAGAAAACAAAAACAATCATTGAATCACTGCAATTTATTTTTAACTTGTTCACACTTTAACTTTGTTCCACAAACAAGGAAAAACAACAAACAACTTAACAAGTTTATAGAAATACTGCAATACAACAAACAATAACTTGTTATGTTTTCCACCTCATTTGACCTCTTCAGTGTGAATAATCCAGTCTGTTCTGGGCTTGAACAAGGGCATTGAAATCTGTCTGAATGTCTGAGGTGGCTGTGCGAAGGACAGCTGAGAGGTGCTCATCAGTAATAGAGGATCTGTGTTTGGATTTGTTGAACTTCATCACAGAAAATGTCTGTTCACATACATAGGTGGATCCAAAGAGGACCAGAATCCTCTGAGCATGCCTCCTCAGGTGTGGAAAGTTCTCCTCTCTGAGGGAGGAGTAAAAGTCCAGCAGTGAGACTGACCTGAAGTGCTCTGCCAGAAGTAGGTCAGACTGCAGGTCAATGAGCTCCATCTGAACATCGCTTGGTGCATTGTCCACACTGCAGTTGAAGGGAGAAGAAACCATGTGCATTTCACTCTCAAGAGTTTTGAAATCTTGAAATCGCCTCGAAAACTCTCCATGCAGTGCTTCTAACTTGCTTGAGTACTTGTGGAGGTGATCGGCTGATCTTGTGGCTTCCTTTAGTGTTGGCAAGTGGGTCAGCATGTTGTCCTTCACTTGGCTTGAGAGAAGCTGCAACTTTCTCATGAAAGCCGTCACTGCACTGTACATCTCATGCACAAAAAGGCCCTTGCGCTGCAGTTTGACATTCAGTTCGTTCATGAGTGCAGTCACATCCACAGCGAATCCGAGGTCTGCCACCCAGTCTTCATCTGAAAGTTCTGGGATGTCATGTCCTTTCTTCCCACAGAAATTCTGAATCTGGTCTCTCAGGTCCCAGACACTTTTCAGTACTTTGCCCAGGCTGAGCCACCTGACGTTGCTGTGGTAGCTTATGTCACCATGTTCACTCTCATTTTCCTCCAAAAGTGCAACAAATTGTCTATGATTTAACGCTCTCGCTCTGATAAAGTTAACTGTTTTACTTACAGCATCAACAACATGGTTCATTTTTAACACTGTCTTACACAACACTTCCTGATGTATAATACAATGCAAAAATGTCCATTTCTGCACAGGGTTCATTTCTGTCACTTTATCCTGCATCCTCTTTAAAAGTCCAACATTTTTCTCCGTCAGATTTGGACAACCATCTGTTGTCACACCTGCCAGCTTGTCCCATTTCAGTCCTAACATGTCCAAACACGCATTTACCTCTGTGAACAAGTCATTACCTGTGGTTGTCCCTTTAATTGACTGCATGGCTGCCAGCTCCTCCGTGATTTGAAAGTCTGCAGTTATCCCACGTAAGAAGATGAGCAGCTGGGCGGTGTCACGTACATCGCAGCTCTCATCCAAAGCCAGCGAAAAACAGTCAAAGTCGGCCGCTCTGTTCTTCAGCTGAAGCTCCAAGTTTCCAGCGATGGTCTCAACCCGCCTCGTTACAGTGCGTCGGGAGAGTGACACCTTCTCAAATGCGCCCCTCTTCTCCGGGCAGATCAGCGCAACAGAGTCCAATAAGCACTCCTTAATAAACTCTCCGTCAGAAAACGCCTTACTTTTTCTGGCGATTTTGTGAGAAATGACGAAACTTGTCCTGACGGCTGCATCTCTGGGGGTGAAATTTGGCAAAAAGTCCTTGTTGGGTTTGCAGTTTTACCATCAACGCATCAGCCTCCCTTGCGCGCTCTTCATCAGACAGATTCCGGTATTTATCCTCGTGCTTCGTCGTGTAGTGGCGATTCAAATTATATTCTTTAAACACAGCAACCTGCGTACCACAAATTAAGCACACGGCTTTACCTTTAATTTCTGTAAAGAAATACTTAGCAGTCCATGTCTTGTTGAAAACACGGCATTCGTCATCAACTTTTCTTTTTTTAGCGTGAGCTGACATCTCGGGGGTAACCGGGCATCACTGGTCGCTGTGCACCTTCACTCACAGGTTACACACGGACATACGTCCATAAATAACACTTTTCAAAATAAAAGCAGCACAGTTGTATTGCACGCACGACATAGATGTTTTTTTAAATTTATTTTGTAATTTGTGATTGCCGCTGTTCACATTCACTCACAATCACGCACGCGCATACGTCCACACGGAAGTAATACAAATAACGCTTTTCAAAACAAAAGCAGCACCGTTGTATTGCACGCTCAACATAGATACTTTTTAAAAATTATTTTGTAATTTATGATTGGCCTCACGCGGGCCGGACAGGGACGCACAAAGGGCCGGATGTGGCCCGCGGGCCGCAAAATGCCCAGGTCTGATCTACATGCACAATCATGTGACAAATGTTTGAAAGTGATGAAGAGCAGCGGACTGTCAGGAGACCAGAGTTGTAGCCTGCGGTTGCCATGGTTTCCTTTTTGACATTACCCAATATAAATTAAAATAACCTATTAGAGGGATTTTTCTTTCACTTCATTTTCTCACTTCTTTTTTTTGTCATGAAAGTAAAAGTATACAATCTCTGTGTGTGTGTGTGTGTGTGTGTGTGTGTGTGTGTGTGTGTGTGTGTGTGTGTGTGTGTGTGTGTGTGTGTGTGTGTGAGACTGTGTGTGACTGTGTGTGTGTGTGTGTGTGTGTGTGTGTGTGTGTGTGTGTGTGTGTGTGTGTGTGTGTGTGTGTGTGTGTGTGTGTGTGTGTGTGTGTGTGTCTGCATATTTATTTGTATTTATTTATTTGTTTCAGTGGGATCTGAAAGTCTGAGATCATGAAGATATTTCTGTTTCACATTAGTTTAAAATTTCAAGTTGATTATTTATTATTGATCCGATCAGCTAAATAGTTTAAGTGTAATAACAGCAGTAAATAAGAAAGTAGTGAGAGCATCACGTTGAACGGAGCTGCAGCAGTGAGTCCTCCGCCCCTCCGTCCGTCCCTCTGTCTGTCCCTCCGTCTTCACGGGACACATCCAGGTGTTTTGGAAGTCGTCGGAGCCTAAAAAACAACGACGACATCGTCTGCTGACGACAAAATAGAAGTTTGAAAAGAGGGTTTGAGCTGCAGTTATATGAAACGTGAGTGTAACAGGAAGTGGGCGTGGCCTGTGACGGCTGTATTGATTCAAATAAAATGATTTGTCTTGTGCATAACCCAGTTCTCTAAAAAGCTCCGTCGGCCCTCCCCACATGTTTGGACCAGTTTGTCCTCCTGAGAAGGAGCTGAGAGACGCTGCTCGTCCTCTGAGACCGCCGGACATCCGTCACACGATGCTGGCTGATTTGGGTTTTGTGTATTTGTGATGACATCAATAAAACACTGCAGACAGGCTCAATAATATTCCCAGAGTCAATGCATCAGTTGCAATTATAGGTTTAATTGTTTTTCTACTAACTTCCGGTGATCCCTTGTGGATCTATTGTCCTGGTTCTGTGTTCGGTTCCGTGAGCCGTTCTGCTGGTGAAGGACAGCTCGTCGGTACAGTTCAGCTTTTGTTAGATTGAATCCAGAGAAGAAGTGAGTTTGATCACAAACACTTTCAGATTTCCAGCATGTACACATGAAATAAATAATTCACAACAGACTGTATTCTGGGAACATGAAGTATTTATTAGCTGCTCTTGTTAACACCCATAAGTGGAGGATCAACGGGTCAGGAATGACAACACATCCAACACAGTTCTGATTATATATGATACGACATCGTCTTCATAGGAGCAGTTATATACGTTACAGGAGGAAACAGATGGAACTGAACAGACGAGCAGCTCCGAGCGAAGGGACGTTGATCTGATGCTGATATGGGAGTTCAAACTAAAGTTGATCAATAGGAGCCAAAGAACTTCCTTTTTGCTTTTAACATTCAGTTTCTTGTTGCATAAGTCTGTTTGGTCCGGAGCTTCAATCGTCTGCGCTGTGTTTATGGTTCATAAAACTCATCTCAGTAAATCCAGCGTTACGTCACCTTTGTTTACGTGTCTCTTAATATTTGTGCTGTTCTGTATTAAATGCCTTCTGTATGTCGTGAGAGATGCACTTTACTAACACTCATCAATTTTGGAAGATACGATTATATTATATTACAACTATAAGAGACATTAGCTTGTTTTGTTTTTTTACAAGTCACGTAATGAGGAGTAAAAAAATAAAATCTAAACCCAACATTCAGGGATGGAAAGGCACAAATGTATGAAAGTACCCAGCTGAACTTTTGCTGCAGTTATAAAACTACAACTGAAAAGATGAAGAAATTAATAAAACCCATGAAAAAAAAGAATCAGGCAAATTCAAAATATGGATCTTTGAAAGTCGGTCTGCAGGACAGATGTTCTGCAGCGTTGTTATTAGAGCTTTCCAATCTGACGGCTTTATTCTCATATTAAAGTGAAATAATCCGGTTTCATCCCTGTGTTCTGACGACATTCAGACTGATCTCTCTGATAACTCCACAGTGTTGTAAGTACAATCCTCGAAAGACGCTGCAACACAAAACTACAAATGTCAACATTTATCCACCAAACAACGCAAAGACAACTGGAACAGATGAAATATGTCAGAATAATCAGACACTTTATTCAACCTCACAAACACCGACGCTGTGATTCATTTCATTGACTTAAATGATATTTCGTACATCTTCCACACTCTGATGCCTCCAGAGACCACAACGTTATCACACAACGCTGACGTGTCCATGTGAGCAGTACACCTCATCACATGACCAGTTTGAATGTCTGAATGTGTTTCATAGAGACGTTCTTCACCCTGCAGCGCTGCACAAACTTCAGTCCACAAATCACATCATCCTCTCGCTCTTCCTCCCGAGTGCAGCTGTAATCTGCAGAGCTACAAATGGAGGAATAAGGCGGCCATTTTGTGCCTTTGTAGTGCGTCCACTTCCTGTGTTCAGCCCTCGTCTTTGATGTTGTGGGCGAAGCCGCTCCAATCAATATGCCGGTGGTGTACACGCTGTTTCACTCTGCACACACACACACACACACACACACACACACACACACACACACACACACACACACACACACACACACACACACACACACACACACACACACACACACACACACACACACACACACTCGGTCTCACTCGGTTCTAATTTACACTCCGTCCCCTGAGAGAAACCAAGAATCATATTCATATTCAGCACAAACGGAGATAAATGCTCCGCTGCTCCTTTTCTCCTGTTCTCTCCTTCTCTTTATGAACACTTTCCCCGCTGCAAACTAATCTCTCCGCCGCCTGTACGGCACGCTTGTAGTGTGTGTGTGTGTGTGTGTGTGTGTGTGTGTGTGTGTGTGTGTGTGTGTGTGTGTGTGTGTGTGTGTGTGTGTGTGTGTAAGAGATAGTACTGGGGTTATTCAGACGGATGTGAACAAGATTATTCTCTTTCTGTCTCCGTGTTGAATAAGGACACCAGATGGTCGACTGGGGAGTTTTTTTAAATGCTCTCACCTGAACTGATGCCAGATCACGCTTCCACCAGGTGTGTGTGCGTGCGTGTGTTTGTGTGTGTGTGTGTGTGTGTGCGTGCGTGTGTTTGTGTGTGTGTGTGTGTGTGTGTGTGTGTGTGTGTGTGTGTGTGTGTGTGTGTGTGTGTGTGTGTGTGTGTGTGTGTGTGTGTGTGTGTGTGTATCTTCAGGTGATTTCTGAAGGAGGCTCTCCTTCAGTTCATCACAGCTTCACTTCTTACTGACTATGTTGCTTCTAGTACTTCGTGTCATGACCTCCTTCTTCCACCCTTATTACACTTCTTCCCACCAATTTTCTCGTGTCAGTGAAATGAATGTGCCACGGTGTCCTCTAGTGGACTGATGTGTGTATTACATGCTGTATCAAAGCCTTTTCATGTTTTTTTGTTGAACTCATGGAGGAGGAAGAATGTGTTCAACTTCTTGCAGGGCGACTTGTAGACTTTCTGATGAAGGGTGTGATTCTGAGTGAAAGATGGACGGAGAGAAACTTAGTGGCAACGCAGGTCATCAGCTGCTTCAACGAAGGACCTTTGTTGATGTTCGTCTTCAGAAAGTTGTCCCGGTTGTGTGAGGAAGTACAACTAATGAAAAGAAACAGATGGTTTGATGCGTGTCAGTAGAGCTAAACGTGAAAGAGCCCCGCGTTGTGCTGCGATGGCGGGCTGCAGTAGGTGGAAGTGTTTGGAGGCGGTGGAAGTTGGTGGCTCAGTCCGCCGCTGCGTCCACATTCATTGGTCAGTTTGACACTAAACATTTCTGACTTTATTTGTTTGACTTTAGCTGTCAGGTAGCAGCGCGAATCACGAATCTCCCTCCAGCCTCACATGTGTCATCTTAATTTTCAGGAGCTGCACTACACACTGACTTTATCACTGCAACGTATTCTAATGCATCTCTATGCACACATAAATGTTCACCAGGGGCCTCCAAGCTTTCTGTCCTCTGAGAACTACTCACATGGCTGAGCTCCACCCAAACCAGCTGAATCAGCTTCTTTTATGTGAACAATAACAAACTGATGCATAACACACACATTTTGTATCCCAGGAGATTAAAATCAACGGCATGTGCAGGTTGTTTTCTGTGTATATTCCTTCATGTTTTCAATTTAAGAGCCTTAAATTAAGATGAAATGCATTCTGCAGTGAATACAACTCCTGTGTGGCCAAACTGTTTTCAAAAGTGTCAAATACATCGTTCTAATATCAGATTTGACAAATAAAGTCCAGTGTTTCCCTTCAATTGGGACCCCCGTCCTCCGAACGGAAACACGTCAAAGTTCATCTGACCTGTTGCTCCGCCCCCTCCGTTGCGGTCCAGCTGACAAATATTGTATTTCTGTTATTGACCTAATTTCTGAGGAGCCGTTTGTTTCCAGCTCAGTGTGAGAGTCTCTGCTGTGTTTCTGTCCTCTGATCTCTGTGTCTCACTGTGGGCGGAGCTGCACTGAGCAGACCCAGGTGGAGGGAGGAGGGGAGATCGTCCGCATCGTTCTCTTGGACAAGTTTTTCTCCCAGTTGGTGTCCGTCTGCCTGTCCCTGTGAGACATAAAATGTCCCCTCCACACCTGATTCATCACAGCCAACCGTGCAGAAATCTGCAGGAGAATCCACACATCATAAATCACAGCGTCGTTCAGTTATGTATGAGCCGATGACTTATTTATTGCAGGTTCACGTTCAGACTCCAGCCATTAGCGCGGTGCCGCTGAGACCTGTCGTAACATTAAAGATTCATACAAAACAATCTATATTATTCATTTATTGGTGCTTTCCAGTCATTCATCAGATACCAATATACTTAACAGCCACTTACAGCTGTCAGAGTGTGAACAACCTCTGGCACAAACACATCTGGGTTCAACTGTGTGTTAATATCTGAGGTGATGCAGATTTCTAATGTGAGAATTTAACATGAAGTCAGGTGAAGCAGATCTGACTGAAAAGCATGTTGAGTGAGCTACCGAGCAGGTAAACGTTGTCTTTCTTGTCCGTTTTGTGTTTATTATTTATTAGTTTTGATGCAGCCTACAGACAGACTCAATACAGCCGGCTGTGTTTTAGTCATTAAAAACATGAATCCTCCTGATGATTTCATAATTATTTCACATAGAGTGTCTTTAGTGGGAGAAGGTATTTCTTGTCCTAACTGGAAGACCGCGGGGGCGGACGGTGATGTCGTGATGTGTTGTCCCATCAACAGTCTGCGCTTTAGTTGTTTTTTGAAAAGTGACCTGATTGTCTTTGTTTTTCTCCGACTGACTTCCTGCCCGGCCGATCTGTTCTGTTCGAGATTGTCACGATCTCCGTCTACTTCCGTCAGAAATAAACTCGCTGGATATCTGTAGCGGAGCAGCGCGGCGACCCGATTGACTCCGGCCGCGGTATCGGAGATGGAACCGCTGGAAAATAGCTGTAAGGCATTAATTGTCGAGCTGAGCGGTCGTGGTGAGAGGAGTGAGTCATTGTAAGCTTCTTTCACACTTTTCATGTGTGCAACTCCTGCAAATAGTCTGAAAATGAGCACCATTATCAGGTTTAAAATGATACTGCTTTTCTTTCATGGTTCAACTAGGTATCACGGCAAAGCGTGTAATAGACACGCCCACCCACTGAAGCAAAATGGGTTATTCTCACGCCGAGACAACAACAAGCATAGCTACTGCACGTTTTGCTTTGTCTGCGGGCGTCTCTATTACACGCAGGGATTTATAGGAAAACAAAACCTAGTATGTGGTTTCAACTATGTGCTTTAGAGGAAAATAAAACCCGCAGGTTTAGGATGAGAAACAAAAACATGAAAAAAACAAAAAACAACACGTTGTCACTTCCTGGATTCGAACGTCGTCGTCCCACATCAGTCTGTGACTTCCACCCCCGTCATCACGTGACATGCCCATTTTTACATACGTGTTATTCTCACGCCTAGACAGCAGCGGGCGTAGCTATTGCACGTTCGGTTTTAGTGGACTTGCGTGTCTATTACACGACATACCACAAGAACAAGTTGTGAGCGATGAAGACACAAACCTGTGTGGGAAACATCAGGAGATGTTGTCAAATATTAATTTGTAGTATCAGCAGGACATCTCGTGAAAACTGGATCACCACAATATTTGAAACAATAACGATATCAAAGTTTGAAGCGAAGTCCAAACTGCGTCATAATTCAAACCAGATGAAGAGTTTCAGTTCACTTTCTTCCTCCCGGAGTACACAGCCTCCACTTACCTCCCAAATATCACAGAGATTTACTGGGGCCATAACTTCTCCCTCTGCCACCTCTCCTCCTGACATCTTTATGGATGACCCCTCGCAGGACTCTCTCAGGCTCATCCATCACACACAGGCTCCAAATAGAACAGCTTACGAATGCCATTAAAACCATTATGGGCTGATAACAATCTCCTCACTTCATCCTGCTTTCAGTCATAAAGAAGTTCTATTAATTCTCATTTCATTACCTTTCCATATTTCAGAGAAATGACCGCGGCCTCCTCTCTGGGTGACTGTATCCCCGCTTCTATAAAACAGAGCTCTTATAGTCACAGTGTGTTTCTGTGTGGAGGTTTATCGAGTGGTTTTGGAAAGATGCTGCATCTTCTCAGGGTTCTGATTTGACCCGACAGGTAGACTTCCTCGTGGTTTTCTCCCCGAGGGGAGGCGACATGCAGCCAAAAGAAAGACGAAAGGAAACAGAGGGAAACGTACTCTGAGGACAAACAGAGTTTATTCTCTTTATTATTTTTATATTGAATTCTTTATCCAGGAAATGACCTCATCATGTGACCACATCACCCTCCAAAATATCTGCAGCTTGAATTATTTTACCCAGAAATCAGTGTGTTTTTGTGTCCTCTGTTTAACACTCAATAAACACAATGATTCTTCTGTCCAGCAGCAGCAGTGGAGAAGAAACATGTTGTGTTCAGGAACAGCTGCAGCTTCCTCACACGCTTTAATTTGAAAATCCTTTCAGTCGGCGGCCCCGCCCCCTTCCTCTACGGAGACAAGATGGCGACCGTTCAGGGTGGAAAGTGTTCAGCGTTTCACACTTCTGTTTTTGGAGCGTTCTGATGCATCATCCTGGTAGTGGTCGTGTTCTGATGCTTCTGTACTGACAGTGTGAACACACGGATTACAAATGCATCCTTCCCACCAGGCAGTCACAGGTCTAACTCAGAGACATTCACACCTGCGGCCAGTTCAGGATCTTCAAATAATCTCACATGTCATTAGAGGAGAAAGAACCCACACAGACCTGAGAGGAACCAACCCAGAAACCTCCCTGTTTTCCTGGACTGGTCATCATCATGAAGTTCTGGTCGCTTTGAATAACTTTAGTTTTAAACATCTCTTGCTTGTTAAAATATCTGTCATTTAAAGCATCGAGTTTCTTTCAAGGTTTTTATCCGTTTAATGCATCTCCCTCAGCTCAGCTCCTCCTTTTCTTTTTTGTCATTCACCTGCTCTGGCCACGCCCACTCCGGTCCCCGGCAGGCAAACATCGGACCATTAGGTTCGAACCACTCAGGGCAGCTGACAGCCAACAGCTCTGACTGACCGCACATCTTCTGTGTGGTTGCACCTTTTCATTTTGCATTTTTAATGAGCAGTCTGGTCGGCCGACCTGCAGCTCACTGAGAGTGTTTCCATTCATTATGGATTCACTGGTGATTATTAGAGAAGGAGGGGAACTCTGTGACACAGCTGCTCATATGTGTATTCACAAGAAGTCTTCAGTCCGCCTCTTTAATTCCCACATTTAAACCACACCATGAAGTCCAAGGACCTCTGGGGTAAAACTGTTTTCCACAATAACTTTAAAAACACAAGAAGGTTTTTTGCTAAATTTAGACATCCAGATAAACTGAGTGATTGATCAGGAAACGTGAGGGAGGAAACCAACAATCAGTATGACAGACTTTTAGAAATCCTCTGCAGAGGTGGGCGAGCCTGCAGAACAAAAACCGTCCCAGCAGGACTTCATCAGCTCAGCCTGTCTGGTAGATGGAAGATGGAGTTAGCCAGACAACTTTTAGCCACTTCTGTTATTTTCCATGTTCAGATCCACACTGGAGGCGTGCATGAAAAAACGTTTTCCCCTCAGAGAAACGTCTCTTTTGTACCAGTTCATCTTCGACCTCCTCTATTGTTGTCTCACTGTGGATGAAACACTCGTTGAGGTCGAGAAATATCCCGAACTGTACGACCCACAATTCTGTTGTTACTAGATGGCAACATACCATCATTCGTTTTTCCATGTTGTGTGTGATGTTTATGCTCAGCGACACCTCCTGTTGACGAGCGGCACGTGATGTTAAAGGGGCTGACAACGATTCTCCTCTTTGGACTGAACTCCAATCAAACATCAGGCACTGCTCATGCAGCACGGTGGGGGCAGTATCATGGTATGGGGCAATTATTCCCTCAATCCTGGATGAGTGCAGTCAAGACAGAGAAGCAAACCGGCACCAGAATACGTAAAAATGACCAAAAGGGTCGAACCAAAACGATGCTGCGGTGACTTCAGACTGTCTGACCGGCCGGGACTCAAACCCAACACAACCGCTCTCAGGTGTTTCTAATGGAGCTGCAGATAATCAACAAGATGAATGAAATAAACTGACTAACTCCATGTGTGCCAAGCGTGCAGAGACTTTTTGTATCGACTCTTTTACCAGAAGATTAGTGCATTAATGTCACACTTTAATGTGTAATACATTAAAGAAGGTGTAATTATGTGTGCAAAGTGAGAAATACTAAGAAACGGTCAGGAAGTGAAGAGCATGTGAGTATTAGAGATCGTGATAGTTTTCATAGTCTTCTGAAGGACTCCGTCTCCTCCTCACGCTGAGTACAGAGTGTCTTCGATGCCTCGGGTGTCTGTGAACGACATGAAAGTGGCCATTTTACTCCCCCACACCTCAGAGGAAACACACTCGTGTTTCTGAGCGTGCTGCGTTCAGGCTCCGCCCACAGTCGGCTGTTTCTGCTTCAGAGAGTTAATTGAAGATGACCTCACAGATAACGGAGCGTTTGTGTGTGTCGTTCCTCACAGCTCTTCCTCCGTTCCCCTCCGGTAGTTTTCTCTTTTTACCGAGGTCATAAACACTCTGCGGCATCCCTCCCATCTTTACTTCTTTCTGTCTGATCATCGCTGCGTTTTTGAAAGGAAGTGGCAGTTTCCTTGGAAAGATGAGGCCATGATGTTGTTGTATGATATTTCTCTGCTGTCTGTCTCATGTCCAAAATGTCTGAAGTTTGTGGACAAATTTAACAGCGATCATTGCTGGATGATTGCACATGTTTTGCACATTTTCTGTGGATTTATTTCCCTTTAAGTAGCTACTATTTTCTTTGTTATCTATCCAGCAGTAGTTTGAAATTTTAAACGACAAGATAATATACTGTGAACATATTTGACCCAGATTAGTAAAAATAACTTAAAAGCAAAATCACTTTAGACCTGTTAAAATTGGAAGAAATTATAAAAATATTGAATATGTAATTGTTAGGCCTTTTAACATGTTAATAACTCATGTAATTGTATTAATGAAACATTCACAGACTTGCAACTGACTTTCAATTTGTCAAATTCTGTATTATTTTTTTTAAATCCTATGACCAGTTTGTCACGTTAGAGGAGGACAGGATACTCGAGACGTCCTAAAAGTGAGACAATGACATGAATGCCTCCAATTCAAATATGTTTAAATATTTCCAGATGTGGTGCATCACTGAGAATAATCACTTAGAATCTAAAATAAACAGATTTCAAAATATGACTTTATATGGTCTCTTGTGAACGGTAAGTTGAGCCACATGGGAGAAAACTGTGCTGCTGATTATGTTGAAATAAAACTGAATATTCTCATGTCTAATAACGCTGCATCAAAGCAAAATAAATTCATAAGGGTGTCTGCATTTGTGCAAACTAAATATCTGTTAATGTTTAGAGGAAAAAGGAACTGATGGTTTCACCTGTTATAGAAGATGTTTGGTCTAAAATTATAAATGTCACATCGTTTGTGACACAAAGTAAGAATGCACTATAAAATTAAAACTTTTATTTAATAATACTTTGATAATAGTAATTATACAAATATGTGTAGTCATGTACAGGGCAAAAAGCAAAATGTGTTTCCAGATAACGACTTTAAAGCAGACGAGTATTTCAGTGGCCGGTGTGATTTACAGGGCTGTAAATATATCTTTCAGTTCAAGAAAATGTATAAAGAAAGAACTATTAGTTCATATGAAGGCTGATTTAATGTGTTTGTTAGCTGAAGGGGAAGTTCTGTGAACGGCTCTTGATTCTTCTAATTCTCATATTTAATGTAAAGACTGGCTGTAATTAAACCGTCGGTCTCTTCTGTTGTCGATGTTCAGAGTAAGCGGATGTTTCTTCTCTCTGCTCCTTTTCAGTCATGAAATGTATAAATAAGAGTTGTTGTTTTGATTGTAAATCATTTTTCTGTTCATATTTTCTGTGAATTTGTGCATTACCCTGAACGGAATAAATACAAATGAAGAGAAAATGAAATAGTTGGAGGAAATGACCTCACTGCTGCCATTTTAACAAACATGTCCCCCAGCGGTTTAGAATTAGCATCATGCTACGTTCAGAAAGTACAATTATGACTTTTTGAACATAAAAATGTGTTTTTAAAAGTGCTTACCACAGCGATACTATCTGACTGAAAACAGACGGCTCCCTTCACATCTTTTGGTTTCCCGTCTCTCTGCAGCCAGAGAAGAGAACGTGGCCACCTTCCGCGGCTCCGAGTACTTCTGCTACGACCTCTCCCAGAACCCCATCCAGAGCAGCAGCGACGAGATCACGCTCTCCTTCAAGACGTGGCAGCGCAACGGCCTCATCCTGCACACGGGCAAGTCGGCCGACTACGTCAACCTGGCGCTGAAGGACGGCGCCGTCTCCCTCGTCATCAACCTGGGCTCCGGCGCCTTCGAGGCCATCGTGGAGCCCGTCAACGGCAAGTTCAACGACAACTCGTGGCACGACGTCAAAGTGACGCGCAACCTGCGGCAGGTAAGGGGGGGGGGGATGCTGATGCTTTCTGCAGCCTCATCATTAGGATGGTGTTATGAGTTTTCTCTCTGAGTCTGCTTTAACATGTTTGTGACCTGAAGGAGCTCCAGTCTCCGTCCGTCTGTTCTCCGTCCATCCGCACATCGCTGCACATTTCATCCTTTCACTCCTCCTTCCTCCTTATCTGTCTGTGGACACACATTTAATGGAGCGATTAGACGGAGCGGCTAAAAGCTCTGCTGATTACCTGAAGCTGATCTCAGGTCTGCTGCACCGTTACTCACTAACCTGCATGTTGAACAGAAACTTTTAGCACTGAAAATGTGTAAATGGAGCGCAGACGTACTTCACAGTGAAGGTACAAGCTGACAAGAAGTTTTTACATTGCATTTCAAAAGTATGACAGTTCTCCAGTGAAATTTGATGTTTTTGCTACTTTTGGGATTTAAATCAAAATCTGAAAATTACAAAAAAATGTATATTTATATGCACATACTGTATATTTAATCATTTTAAAGTTGCGTTTGTGAACGTTATGAAGTCAGATTCTGTCCGTCACCATCTTTACTAGTTTGGAGCGGTTTGGAGCAGGAAGTGACCATATTTGGACGAGCTGGGGGAGGAGCCAGCGGTGGATCTGACCGATCTGATCGGAAACCTGACGATACTAAGTCCCGCCCACCGATAGCTGTAACCTGACTGCACCACAGGCCTGTCAATCAAACAGACACGCCCCCAAAAACAGGTCTTCTTGAATCTTCTTTTCTAATGAATGAGGGATTATTTTCAGATGGACCTCCAGAAAACTAAGAAGAAGGAGTGACTTTAGCTAACAACACCGAGATAACTGATGGACACATTTTATTCACTTTGGATTTGATGAGAGAAGTTGAATGGGAGTCTATGGAGCCGGAGGCTTTTTGGAGCCGACCTCTAGTGGCACTCGCTGGTATTGCAGCTGAAGACACTTCTGGATCGGAACCATTTTACAGACCTGAAGCTACGAACTCTTTTATATCCAGTCTGTGGTTGTGTCCCCTTTGTTTTAGTGCAAAAGTGAGTTTACAGATGAATTTCAAAGGAAATAAAAGTGACAAAGATAATATATTTGTTTCCATAACTTCATCAACTCTACAAACGACTGAGGAAACACAACCTTCAGTATCTAAAACTAATTTGACTGAAGTAGCAAAAACATCAAAGGTCCCTCTTTTTGAGGGCAGTGAACATCGCTGCAGAGGATATTCAGTGACCGACTTCTTCATGTTCTGGAGCGGATCCAACGACCAACAGGCCTCAACCAGGTGACGAGCTGCTAGACAGAGTTGCACTTTTATTTCTATCAACACTTTAGTGAAACCAACACAAATGTAAGAACTTCTGTAAGTTGAGCGTCAGGAAACATCCTGATTTTGGATGTTTTGGTTCCATCCTCTGAGGTCAGGTCTTCCCACCTCACCACCGCCTCCCTCTGTTCAACGTCACCTGCTGCATCTCCTCATGACTTATTTCATTTTACTAACATGTGTGCTGCTTCCTTCACTTTTTATTTGGTTTTCATTTAATTTGCTTTATTAACAAACTCACTGTTCACTCGTATAAACTCGTGTCTCACCCCCCCCCCCCTCTCTCTGCAAAGCAAACAGGCATCGGATTCGCTCTGGTAAACAAACTCCATTGTATGGTAGATATCATTCTTATTGTCATTCTTTTGGTTTGCTGTGAACTCCTCTTCCTCCACCTGGTTCATCTCCTCACATCCATGTCCTGCTTTCCTCCTGAGTCTCTTCCTCTCTTTAGTCTTCTGCTGCTTCCGGGTTTCACTTCAGATTTTCCTGTTGAATATTTTTGGTGGTAATATTGTGGAAACATCCTGCAGCGTACTACAGAGCATCAAGTGTAAAACTGAGATTACACAAGTTACCAACTAAATAAAACATGTAATATAAATGTGTTGCCATGTGTTGGCAACACAGGGTACGACGAACAACTAGAAAACAATCAGTCCCGTCAGTAGCCTCTTATGTAACATATGTAATGTTTACTACTCCAGGAAGTAGTCTGACCCTTAGCAACCACCCAGCAACAGAGAGGATTTCTAGTCTCCAACTGAATAAATACAGAAAAATAGAAACACTAAACTGATCAGCTAGTTCAGTCTTGTTGGAACAAAGATATCTGATGAACAAAGATATCTGATGAACAAAGATATCTGGTGAACAAAGATATCTGAAGAACAAAGATATCTGAAGAACAAAGATATCTGATGAACAAAGATATCTGAAGAACAAAGATATCTGAAGAACAAAGATATCTGATGAACAAAGATATCTGATGAACAAAGATATCCATGTTCTCATGTGTTTTTAACATTTTAGCTCCATGTCATGTGTTCAAACCAAACCGGTCCAGCTAGCCTCCTCTAGGATTGTAAGTGCGTGACTATCCGTGGTGTTACGGTACGGGTGCTCAGAGCGACCAAAAAGGACCAAAAGAGACCCGACTTCACCAAATGGGTCATTTAATAGAACTATAACAAGTAGAAACTACATTATATTACATATTATATGAAATCATAATTATATATTACCATTGAGAAGACCAATCGGATCTCTGGGGCGGAGCTACTTCTATGAAGGCCCAACACGGACTGAATTCTCCTCATTCATGCTCCTCTGTGTGAAAACATGAGGCTGCAGGAGGAAACCTGGCTGACCACCAACTCCACCAGCATTTTGGCTGCACAGTAATTCTACACTAATTTGAGACAGTTGGAAAAATGTGACAGAAGAAGTCCACAAAGCATTCGGTGCAGACATTAACACTTGGAAACAAAAGGGACTGAATGTTTTCTGAATAAAAACTGGTGTGTACATGTGTGATGCTGAAGGAACTCCAGGTATGTGGTTTGTTAGATAAGCCGAGCAGCAGGGGAACGCTTCACCTTCACCGGGTTGTTTGTCTTTATCTCGGCCTCTGATGACACTCAGCAGTATTTAATCTGCTATCGAAGAAAACAGAAGTCCAACTAGAAGGTCACCGAGAGAGCACCGAGCTTCTCCCGGGCCAAAAGTCTTCTCTGCTGTGATGTGAAACTCTGCAACCTGTGAGCCATCTGAAGCCTCACATCTGGTTCTGGTTCTCCTTTCTGAAACCACCGCCTCCAGGTGCTCCATAACAACTGCTTCCTGTTGTTATGGATGGATTAAAAACACATGAAGACTCACAGCTGGTTGTTAAAATTCGATTCACTTCTGATTCACAAGGTTCCTTCGACCGACATCGATTCTGTTCGGGATATTTCAGTTACAATACCAGTTTTGTTTGGATATGAAACAGAAATTCAGGGAAATACACAGTATGATGAGAGAATCAGGTATTAATGATCACATAAAAGACTCTTTAAATCGGCTCGAACCAGAAATTACTTTATTTTCCCAAAGCGGCAATTTCAGATTACAAAATGTATTTGTGGACCATTTTTCCTGTTCTGTTGCTGACCAGCATTTTTCCACCTCAGTTTGGAGTCTGTTTTTACATTCAGACTCTAAACTGAGTGGTAGAAGAGTGTTTAACAAACTGAAGCAACCAAACATGAAAAACAGTCCAAGAAAATTAAAAATACAAATATTTTTGTCATCTGAAAGTGCAGCTTTGGGATAATAATGTTCAATTTCTGGATCCAACAGGTTTAAAGAGTCTTGTTTCCTTCCTGTTTTTGTTTCCTTCCTGTTTTTGTTTCCTTCCTGTTTTTGTTTCCTTCCGTGTGACACTAACTCCTCACTCCTCTCTGGGTTCCTGAGTGTTTCTGTCTCCTCCTGCATGTTTCAGTTTCTTCATCAGTTCTGTTCCTCCTCACTGATTTATAATCACATCCAGTAAACACCACATGGTTTGTACATGATATTATTAATACATGTTCATCAGAGTCTGGAGCTAAAGTCTTATGAACCCTCATCTCAGACGGCTCCTCCACAATAAAGAAAATTGTAGGAGATTTTCTTTATATTCCACAACTCAGATGAACACGAGCAGATCAGAGAGTTTTAATCCACGCAGATCTGAGCAGCACTCAAACAACTCTGTCGGCCCTTAAATCTGGAATAAAGACGTTGCTTCTTCGCTCACGGTTCTCTCCTCGCCGCCAGGTGACGATATCGGTGGACGGGATCCTGACGACGACGGGGTACACCCAGGAGGACTACACCATGCTGGGCTCCGACGACTTCTTCTACGTGGGTGGAAGTCCGAGCACGGCGGACCTGCCCGGGTCTCCGGTCAGCAACAACTTCATGGGCTGTCTCAAGGAGGTGATGTACACCTCTCTCTGTTTACACTGGGAGGGAGGGGGGGGGGGTTACTGAAACCTGCAGGCAGCTCATCTACCTGTCACTCAAAGAAGCCCCGCCCCCCTTAATTCTGCAGGACTTTACAGAGTTTTGTAAAAATGTGTAGATTCGTCCGCCAGGCTGTAAACATGAAAACATACCTTCAGATTATTATTGAAAAGTTTGAGAAAACAGAGAAATGAAATACAAGATTGTAAAAAGACATCTTACGCTCCTTAAATCAACTTTGAGGATGTGAGAGTGAAACCACTCACACACACACACACACACACACACACACACACACACGCACGCACACACACACACACACACACACACACACACACACACACACACACACACACACACACGCACGCACGCACACGCACACACACATACACACACACACTCTCACACACACACACCACACACACACACACACAACGCACACACACATACACACACACACTCTCACACACACACACACACACACACACACACACACACACACACACACACACACACACACACACACACACACACACACACACATACACACACTCTCTCACACACACACACACACAAATATTGTCTCCTCAGGGTGATGATGTCATATATTGGCACTGGAGCCAGTTGAGTGCAGTAGGACGATAGGGACTTGGTTTCTCTGTCACTGTTCAGTGGACACACACACACACACACACACACACACACACACACGCACGCACGCACACACACACACACACACACACACACACACACACACACACACACACACACACACACACACACACACACACACACACACACACACACACACACACACACACACACATGCGTAGGGTGCACGGCATCATATGTCCGCAGGGAGAGGGAGGAAGTGGCGCAGTAGCCATTTAATCCCCCTCTGGCCTACTTCCTGCTCTGTGCCATGCTGGGCCTGTTTGCAGTTCCCTGTACCATCCACCCCTGACATACACACCCACACACACACACACACACACACACACACACACACACACACACACACACACACACACACACACACACACACACACACACACACACACACACACACACACACACACACACACACACACACACACACACACACACACACACACACACACACACACACACACACACACACACACACACACACACACACACACACACAGATATCAGCACATAATTAGAAACGTGCACACCCAAGCATGCACAGTAAGTCTGAGTCCTTTATTTCCTCCTCGTAAAACGCAGCATCGAGGATAAAAATGATGTCACACAACAAACACTGGACACTGAGGGCACACACACACACACACACACACACACACACACACACACACACACACACACACACACACACACACACACACACACACACACACACACACACACACACACATTTCATTAATATCCAACACAACTCAGCCTGAAAACTGCACCGGCGCTTCATCTCAGCCATCTGCACATTAAAGGAGAACCAGGACATGAAAACAGAGTCATATATGAATTCATCTTTCCTTTAAATAAATAAACTACTTCTGCTGACATCCAATAATGTTGCATAATAGTAAAACCATTTTTTATTTGACCCCAAATACTACACAGTATAGTGGAAGTGTATGAGCTGCATGTAAACAAAGAGGATTCATCAGGTTCTACCAGGCCTCAATAATATCACAATATACAACAATATTTCTGAAATATTAATTATAAGACAAAATGCTGAAACAAATTTGTTTAAATTAATTTGAAGAACCATTGCAACAAAATAAGCATCATAATTTTATCTGACAGCGTAAACAGAAGTTTGCCTTCAAATATTCAGTAAAAACTGAAAAAAGTTATTTTGTTTGTAAATAACAACAATAAATAACAGCCAGATTCAGATTCTATATGAAAAAATAACTGCTATCAGACAGTTAGCGCACAAGTTAGATCATATATAACTTATACTGTCATGCTGCGTAACGGTATGATGTCATTACGTCGATATGTCCGAATATTAACATCAACCTGTCCCTCTAGGAAATTGCGATTGTAATAATTAACGCAAATTCAAGCAAACTCCACAATATTTGTGGGAGCTTGCAATTTTTTTTAAATTCCCGCAATTATTTCCGCAAATATGTCGTCAACAGAAGCTGTGCTGAAAATAATGTTCTCTAAGTTTAATAAATCGATTTACTTTTTATTTTTTTTACTGAAATGTGATTTGAATATTGTCAAAGGAAATTATTACATATTTATTACATTTTCAGGCAGCATACTTTAAAAAAAAATTGCATTTTTCTTTCCCAAGTTGCAATTTATTTAGAATTCCCCTAATTAAAAAAAAAACCTCATTGAACATTAACAAATTACATCGCAATTCTTGAGAAAATCCTCAGAAAAATCAAACAGTTTTCGCAACTCTCACAAAAAGAACTCCACCCAGTTCATTCTTTGATGTGACTTTATGTAGAATTCATATTTACTCTACAAATGACTGAAATGATTCATTACAGCGGCACAAAGTGTTTTTGGTCTTCAGCAGTAAATGCAGATTATCTGGTGAGACACATTTCCTTAAAGTATTGAGGATGTAAACACAATACAGATAGTGTGTGATGAATAATAAATACAAATCTGAGTTAATATTCAAGGTAAAATGAATGTAAGCCATCGTGTCAAAGCTTTGAGATATAAAAACTGCCTGTCATTCTCCATCGCATCACATAATGCTCACACACAGGCCTTCAGCGGTAATCACTGGTCACAAATGCACACATCATCGTGCAGTCGCACACGTTGCGCCCACCCCATAATCGCAGGCCCACCCACCCACACATCTGCAGCACCCACCAGCTCTGCCTCCGTCTGCTGTCCACCACCTTCTCGTCCTCCACTCCCTGCTATTAGGGCTAATTTGCCTGCTGCCAATGCTCTTGTCCTCGCCATACAGAGAGTAGCATTATGGATAAATGTTTTGTTACCATGGTACCAGGTACTGGTTGCCCTTGGCAGCTCCTGCAACTGGCTGTCCCGTGATTATTATGCCTTTCATAAGCCAGCAATTACAAAGAAAGCCTACATCTCAAAACCTACAAAATACATAATGGCCTACAATAACACATAATTGCTATAATTGTCGTTGTCATTACACCTCCATCAACCACTCACGAGGCTTCTGGCTGCGCCGAGAGCCAACAAAGAAACACAAAGGATGAGTTCACAGTCTGAAGACTGAAGCTGAGCAGAAATACGAGCAGCGCTGACGCTTCTTCTCACTTTCTGACACAAATAACACTGTTTTACTGTTGTCATTCTTTATTTATACACTCATTAATATCAATATTTCTCTGCATTTAAAACCGTTTCACAGACAGTTACCACATTTGAGCAAAAAGGAGTCTTTGATATCAGAATCATATCGCTCGTGGTAATGCAGTGGTGCAATTTTCCAAATACTTTTAAATAAGAACTGTGCTTTAGTGAAATATTGAGGTACTCGTACTCAAGTATTTTCATTCAATGCTGCTTCTTCACAGAGGAAAACATCATGTTTCTTACTCCACTATATGTGTTTTACAACTACAGTCAATCGTTATATGTTTTACAATTTAAAAATCTCACTTGACAATTTTACAGAAAAAACATATGAACATCCAAAATGTGATGCATTGTTATAAATTCAACTGCCTAAAAATACATTTAGTTAAATCTCAACTTCCCTTCAAACACCTCTAACAGTTTAAAGCGGCACACACAATCATAATCAGTAAAAATAAATTCAGAAATATAATACAATATGACAGACAAGGATAATTTTGCTGAAATTTAATTCACATTTTCCTCTAAATAAACACTTCAGTTGGTGTTGTCCTTTCTTGAAGCTGGAAACGTGACTCATGGGTCCTTTACGGTATAAATTCAGGTTTCCATTTCTTTTAACATCTATTATAAAATAGGCACTACAGTATATGAATATTGGGAAAGTCGTGGTAGATATACACAGAGCCCATATCCAGCAACAGTGTGGTTTTTACTTCTATAAGTTTGTGATGTCACCAACTCATTTCATATAGCTGCCATCATCATGGCTCACTGTCCAACCTTTCATCTGGAGGAAAATACCAAGCGGTCGTTCTGTTGCAAATCTATCAATCTACAAGGAAACCTGTGATTGTCCTGGGCACATGTCACTCAGAAAAGGGTCAGCCAATCAGAGGAGAGGGTCAGTGACATCACTGGGCCTTAAAGACACAAAGCAGCCTGTTGTTGGTAGAGCTGCTGAGAGATGTAAAACTATAGAGATGGTCAAAAAAACACAGCTTGAGTTAGATAGACAGACAGACAGACAGACAGACAGTTACTTTATTAATCCCACAAGGGGACATTTTTTCGCTACAGCAGCATTATAGATACAGGAAAGCAATAAAATAACAGTAAAAAATATTAAATATAAAAATGCACAGTATATACAATAAACAGAATCAAATAAAATAATTAAATTAAATGAAAACTAACTAAACAATAGTGCAAAGGTTTTTTTTAATTATTTTTTTATTTATTTAAACAACCAAGAAAACAGACAACCAACGGTGTTATTGTTGTGTGATGGATTTTGCCAGAGGTGAGTTATTGTACAGTCTTATTGCGGTCGGCAGGAATGATCTCCTGTATCTGGAATGATCTCTTGTATCTGGAATGATCTCCTGTATCTGGAATGATCTCTTGTATCTGGAATGATCTCCTGTATCTGGAATGATCTCTTGTATCTGGAATGATCTCCTGTATCTGGAACGATCTCCTGTATCTGGAATGATCTCCTGTATCTGGAATGATCTCCTGTATCTGGAATGATCTCCTGTATCAGGAATGATCTCTTGTATCTGGAACGATCTCCTGTATCAGGAATGATCTCTTGTATCTGGAATGATCTCCTGTATCAGGAATGATCTCTTGTATCTGGAATGATCTCCTGTATCTGGAACGATCTCCTGTATCAGGAATGATCTCCTGTATCAGGAATGATCTCCTGTATTAGGAATGATCTCCTGTATCTGGAATGATCTCCTGTATCAGGAATGATCTCCTGTATTAGGAATGATCTCCTGTATCAGGAATGATCTCCTGTATTAGGAATGATCTCCTGTATCTGGAATGATCTCCTGTATCTGGAATGATCTCCTGTATCTGGAATGATCTCCTGTATCAGGAATGATCTCTGGTATCTGGAACGATCTCCTGTATCTGGAATGATCTCTTGTATCTGGAATGATCTCCTGTATCTGGAATGATCTCCTGTATCAGGAATGATCTCTTGTATCTGGAACGATCTCCTGTATCAGGAATGATCTCTTGTATCTGGAATGATCTCCTGTATCAGGAATGATCTCTTGTATCTGGAACGATCTCCTGTATCAGGAATGATCTCCTGTATCTGGAATGATCTCCTGTATCTGGAATGATCTCCTGTATCAGGAATGATCTCCTTTATCAGGAATGATCTCCTGTATCAGGAATGATCTCTTGTATCTGGAACGATCTCCTGTATCAGGAATGATCTCCTGTATCTGGAATGATCTCCTGTATCAGGAATGATCTCCTGTATCAGGAATGATCTCCTTTATTAGGAATGATCTCCTGTATCTGGAATGATCTCCTGTATCAGGAATGATCTCCTTTATTAGGAATGATCTCCTGTATCTGGAATGATCTCCTGTATCTGGAATGATCTCCTGTATTAGGAATGATCTCCTGTATCTGGAACGATCTCCTGTATCAGGAATGATCTCCTGTATCTGGAATGATCTCCTGTATCAGGAATGATCTCCTGTATCAGGAATGATCTCCTTTATTAGGAATGATCTCCTGTATCTGGAATGATCTCCTGTATCAGGAATGATCTCCTGTATCTGGAATGATCTCCTGTATCAGGAATGATCTCCTTTATTAGGAATGATCTCCTGTATCAGGAATGATCTCCTGTATTAGGAATGATCTCCTGTATCTGGAATGATCTCCTGTATCTGGAATGATCTCCTGTATCTGGAATGATCTCCTGTATCAGGAATGATCTCCTGTATCTGGAATGATCTCCTGTATCAGGAATGATCTCCTGTATCTGTCCTTGTGACAGCAGAGCTAGAGGAATCTTTTGGAGTTAAAGAAATCTGAAGCACTCGAGAGTCTAATGATATAAAAAAGCCTTTAATGTCTATTTTTTAAACATCTATTTGTCTTAATGAAGGCTTTAATGACTGAAAGACATGTTTTTAACTGGGATTAAATAGC